>NC_050514.1:2036156-2068829 GCF_002922805.2 Oryzias melastigma
TGTTAAGTGCACAGTCTGTTGTTTTGGATTTAAAAAAACCTCTTTATGCTGAGCAATACTCCATTGTTTTTTTTTCAATAAATGTTTACACAGCATGATCAGAAGTGTATTTGATGAGTACAGATCAGTAACGGACATTCTTCAGCTGCCGAGGTGAGGGGGGGTGAGACGGTGATGAGGCGTTTCTCCATAGTCTCTGGTCTCTAACCTCATGAATAAGGGAGAACACTGTATTTCTAAAGTCTTCACTGTTCTGTCATTGTCCCAACAATGTCTAGGCATGACAGGTAGGCTACAGCCTCCTCGTCAAACTCCTTCCTGTCTCTGTGGGTTTAGAAGGCGCAGTCGTCCTCAAAATAGACCAATCAGAAGGAAGCCGGTGCAGCCCTCTGTCTCCGCCCCCAAAAAACGTCCTTTTCCCTTGTTTCTCCGCGAGCAGAGCACATGACTAAAATGTTGCGCGTGCGCACGCTCACTGAGATTCTGTTTGTGCGTGCACATCACTCGTGCTCGAGGGACCAGCTAACGCACGTGAAAAATGTCAGTCTCTCGCGCGCAAAGACTTGTTCTGCTTGTGGAGGAAGAAAAAGCGCTCCTAGGGGTCTGAATTGTCGGAGATGTCTTATTTCTGCGTGGAGTTTTGACATAAATGAAACTCCATACTCTTTTGTCTGGTTTCCACTGAGCAGTACGGACCAGACCAGTCCCCTCTTGGCCGGTTTAGAATGGTCCGGGCGTTTCCATTAAGTGTTGGACCATCAAAGCGTATGCAGTGTGTAGACCGATGATGTAGCTGTGAGTCAAAACGGTGCGACTACAACGAAAGAGAAGCTGCATCAGCCAACTCAGAAACAGACTGAAAATGAAAAAGATAATCAGAGGATCATTATAATCTGGAGCAGGTGCTTATTATGGATGAAGTCGCTCTTTACACTGTGGAACAGTCTTTTGTTCTTAATTAAAAAGAAGAAAAAAACTCTATTTTTGAGCAATACTACAGCGTTTTTCAATAAATGTTTTACAATAAGTGTTTTTGATAAGTATGGATCAGCAACAGACATTCTTCAGCTGCGGGGTTCGGGTGAGATGGAAACCAGAGGTGGGTGTCTCTGTATTCGTGGATTCGGCATGTTTTTGGTCCCCAACCCCCCTGAATAAAGGAAAATACTAAAGAACTGATTATTCTTTTTAAGAAGACAAAAAGAGGACAAAACTGTTGGTTTGGATCTTGAGTTGGGAAAAGTGCTGGTCGGACATTAAAACCTTTCCTCCAATCAGTGGGTTACATCGTGTGATGACAGAAGCTCCGCTCTAACGGATCCATTCCATTTTTCTATGGACCTACAACCAATGCAGAACCAGAAATGGTACCAGTCAGTCCTGTTTAATGGGACCATTTTGTAATGGAAACGCTCAAAAGTCCGGTCCAGTCCCATCTGGAATGCTCAGTGGAAACGAGGCATAAAAGTCCAAACCTCTGTAGAAAAATAAGTCATGTCAATAAGACAAAGTAAAAAGCAAGCTGAACACATTCTGTACAGAAGACATAGCACAGAACAGAATGACTGACCAGGTCAACAGTTAATCAGGGCGCTGAACACATCACACTATTAAAAAAAACAAATAGCATGCAAAGCAGCTGTAAAACAAATCTGTAAAACTGCGAGACGAGGAAAGTTGATATGCGATATTGCAAGGAAACCCTGTATTCTGTATCTCAGAAAAAATAAATTGTCATGTTCTTTAGATAACAATTTATTAATTCACTATTTTGAGAAAACTAGCCAAAAAAATATCAACATGGACATTTTTGTCTTCTGTAAACACATAAAAGAAATCCAGTAATAAATTACAACAACATTAGACACTAAAGTTGTTTGACTGGATAGAACATTCTTGACTCTTTGGTTCTTCACATCTTTTTGTGTTTCTACATTTTTGTAACAGAAAAGATCCTTACTCAGTGAAGTGACCCAAAGGTAATAGTCTCCTTTGAAAAAAGACGCTTGAATTATGCAAACAAGGTGCTTATTTTATTATCTACGCTAGCAGAAAATATTCCTTCCTGAAAGGAAGCTCTCCTAGTTCTCTACAGTAACAAATATAAAAGCATAGTAATAACTGGTTGTTCATAAATCAAGCTGAGAAGCATCTAAGACACACAGACCAACTTGTAAACTGCCTTTATGTAATGAATGTATGTTTTTTATACCATGGTCTGGGTGAATACTCGATTCTGATTGGCTGCTGGGTGTGCATTAAAAACTGATAATGCACAGTAATAACGCACACCTAAAAAAGAAGTTCCGGTCACACAGACCAAACGTTCGATATCACTGCGCAGGCTTCTTTAAAACACATTTTCCTTCATTGTCTGGACAAAACAAGCAGTAATGGATGAACTTTCTCTCTGAACTGATGCTTTATTCAACTTATTGTAGCGACCAGCATTTATATTCCTCTCCTTTTGTAAGGTAAATTAATATTGACAAATTGGTTATTCTCCTTCTAATAAAACACCACTCGACATGAAAGGTGTAGTCTTCTGTTTCACCACAAGAGGGAGTTTCTCATTTTAGAGCAGCTCAGAAGAACGAACCTGCCGTGAAATGAAACACAGACAGAAGCTGAATATGTTCTAGCTGCTCACTGAAGGATTAACGTCAGAAAAAGAAGAAAAATATCCTAATTTGTCCGGGTCTTTCTTTCAAAACAGCGACACTTTACCGCTGCAGCTGAGGTCTGTAACGGCTTCAGGCTTCATGCCGTGTTCCATGTCACCGTGACAACAAACCGCATCACGGATCAAATAGTCCGCTTTTTTGTGAAAAAATGAGCTAAACCAAAGAAATAACAAGAATAAAGTACTAAATATTGATTAAATGTTTATTTATTTTGTAAAGACCATGGTATAAGCGGGATAATACCCTCCGAAGAGTGCATTATGAGAAATTAACGCACTTCACGGAGGCAACCGTCCTCCGCTTCGCGTCGGACGGTTTAGGCCTCCGCGTCGTGCGTTAATTTCTCATAACGCACACTTCGTCGGGTATTATCCCTTACATAATCCACCAGTGTTCCATGGATGGACTTAACAGCTGTTGTAAATCAACTGTTGTACAAACACAATTACTTTTTTTTACTCTTATTTATGTTGCCCAGAATTTAATGTTCACATTTTTGCTTGATGCAGGGCGTTAGATTTATCACATTGCCTTTGGTAAAGATGTTTCCTGTTTTTGCTCTGCAGGAATGATTTGACAACATGTCTGGATTGTCTTTAATTTTTAAGAGAGGTCGAAGGTAATATGACCTTAACTGTGAACGTTTCTATGTCTGACCATGGGGCCTCTTTTCACCTGTTGACCTCCTGACATCCCCACAGTGTGTTTACTCTTCCTCTCACTATCTCAGGTGAATTCCAGTTCCCTGTATGACACTAATTCTTTAACTGTCCTGATAATGGACCTGTGTGATGTTTGTTTTACCTAGTACTTCATCCTTCTCTGGTTTATTCCACACACAGTAAACTAGAGGTAAACTATTGACCTTACTGTTATGAGATCATTCTAAAAGTGTTAGATTACATTTCAGTATCCATCCATAGCATCCATATTGGCTCCAAAGCTGCAGGTTGCAGGGATCTGTCCTAGTTTCTCTTGTCCTTGACCTAAACCAGCAGTCTGCAACCTTTAACACTTAAGAGCTATTCGGATCGATTACTCACCAACCAGAACCCAGTAGGATCCATAAAGTCTTCACTCACCCTTAAGATACAGATTTATATTTATGTTTTGATACAGACATAATACATTTAAAGAAACAATTGAGATTTTTGGCAAAAATAAAACATAAACATGAAGAGAAATAAACTTTCTTTTTTTAAATATGAAATAGTTTATAACTTTAGACAGAGCTATGCATGATTTCCTTTCAAAATAAAATACATCCTATACCATTGGATCATGTGAATGCAGCAAATGCAGTAGGTGTAAAGTCATCAATGATAATAATAATAAAAAAACAAACAAACAAAAAAAACAGTTTATTGTTTCTGATGCATTTCAGCCACAAATTATATATCTCTCTGTGTGTGTGTAACCAACAAAAACTAAATCAGAGCTAATTAAAGTGTTAGTAATGGACTGGGACAAAGCTAAAATAAGTATCCAGATGTATTCCATATGTTCTAATGTATCAAAAATAACAAATAATTACCGTTGACAAACGCAGGTTTTTGTAAAATTTGACAAAATCAACGACAAATCACACTCGCATTTCGCCCTGCTTCAGAAACGGCTCGATTCGGGTCACGTGACGCGTTGACGTCATGTGAGTGAGACAGCGCCAGCAGCAGAATGCAGGCGGACCCAGGGTGTCTGCAGATACATGTATGTGTGTGCGCTGCTGCAAAGTTGAATTCTATAGACGTCGGTGTAATGGTCCGACGGAGTATTAGGGCCACCAAAAAAAATTAATAAATAAAATTATGATTTTTAAAGTCGTACATTTACGAGATTTACAATCGAAATGAGCCTATTGTGAATGAACACTGTGAGCAGAACCAGACCGACTAAACTGTGAAAAAATTCTGATTTCAACAGGTAAACTGAATGTTTAAAAAATTGCACATGTTTGGAAGTTTCTTTGTTTGATTTTCAGTTTATTAATCATTGATGGTGGCTTGCAGGATCTCTGCAGATCCGTTGATGAAACCATCGACACTCACAGCGGTCCACCAGTCATTTCTTCCTCCGTGAAAGATCAGATCTCATTCATTTCTGTGTGATGCTTTCATCTGAAGAGGGATCGTTTTCTTAGCTTGTACTTAGCTAACGTGACAGACTGTTGTCATCCCCTGTTGTTGTTGTGTGTTGAAACGGGACGATTCATGTGGAGAACGGGGCGTACGGAGCACTGTTTACATTCTCCTTTCTGCGCATGTCAGAGACATGCAGTAAGATGGTGAAAGAGCTTCCGGGTATGAGAATAAAGTGAATAAATAAGTAAATAAATAAATAAATAAACAAACAATAATAAAGTGGCGGACGGTCCTGCAAACATGTCTCTAAGCTCTGTATTTTGCATATGAAACTCTGCATTACCGACCCGGATAGTCAGCTTCATTGATGATTTGATTTAGAGTCGCCAAAAGGTTCCGATCTGTAAATAAAGCTTCACGAGATGCTCCACGTCTTCCAGCTTCGAGCATGGCTCTGATAAACTGACAGCTTTCCGTTTCATCGGCATTCTCAGCGTCACTGTCAGTGTCATTGCCAGATTGTGAGCTCTTACTTTCCGCTCTGCCGGCTCAAATTGATAGAGTTTTACAGTCCTCAAACCACAAACACCCGGCGCCTCTGAATCAGCGTCACTTTCAGAACAAATGTTTCCACAATCTGAGTCTGAAGATAGAACTGTGGACCTTGAAATATCGCCGCTATCGCTAGCTCCGACACGCAAAGGAGAAGCCATCTTGCTATATTGACCCCTTCTGACGTCACACGCACCACGTGACCAAAACGGAGATTTTTACCCAGAAGAGACAGGTTTGCCAAATTTGGCCTCAAAAATGCCGTTTTATTTCAATATTTCTTGCTCAAAACACGCCAAAACATTTGGAAATGGTAAATATAAGGCGAAATACAGTTAACACCGAAAATGACCCACAACCCCATTACTAACCCTTTAAGTGACCCCTACCATATATTAATACCACAAGGGACACTTTAAACTCTTGAATTCTTTGAAAAATAGAAAATCTTCTTCATAATCCAGAGGATTATAATTTAATGTAGCTGTAATTCTGGTTGTACTTACTGACAATAAACTGATTTTCTGTGATAAATGAAGCTGAAAATTCAGTCCAAATGTTTCAGTATGATGTTGATAAACTACAAAGGACTGATGGAGAATTACGACTATCATTGTTAGGATCCTCGTTGAATGATTCATACCGTTCTTCAACTGTTTGTGAATGAGTCGAATACAGCTTAAGTTAATTAACTTTTTATAACTTCACCATTTACTTCTTCCTTTGCAGTTACTATAAAGGATTATTTAAAAACATTTTACTGTCACCAAAGAGCCACAATGGAGGGGAAAAGAGCCACATGTGGCTGTGGAGCTGCAGGTTGCAGATTGCTGACACACAATAACACCAACCCAAACCCAAACTTGGAGCTGTTTTTTCACACATCTGCAATGTTTTGCTGCTTTGATATTCAACAGTTAACAACATGGAGACAGTTTTTTTTCATTTAATGGAGTATAGAGCTGAAGTATAATACAAAAAAGTAGATATGTATCTACATATATGTCATAGCGATGGAGCATTACACCCAACTGTATTTAACAATCTCTCCTAACTCACCTTAAAAATAACTGAACCAACAATCAAATGTAATAACAAAAAAAAAAAAAATGTAATAACACTTGAGGTTGGAACTGAACTGCCAAACTGACTGTACTTTGAGTCAAACATACTTTGGCTCAGTACAAATTGTTTGGCCAAATTACTAAAGATTTGTGGTTTTGTATCAAGCAGAACCACAAATCACCAGTAATCACTAGTAGTTTTCTTCTTTGTTTTCCTGTTTATTTCCTAGGTGTAAGATTTTGTGGAAGGTCTTTGTTTGTTGTTGATTTATGTATGGGGCTGGAATTGGAAGTTATGCCTACTGTGTGAATGTAATCACGTTGGGTTTGTCAGAAGTACGGACCCTATACCCTCCTCTCGCCGTGACTGAATGGAGATTCTGCAACCTTTAAAGCCAAAAGATCCATATGATCCAGTTTCTTATGGACTAAAATCCAACGAGTGCCGCAAAGTTTCACCTCAAAGTTAGAAAAATGCACTTTATTTTTTTTGTGACCATTAAGCCATTCATTTATAACATATAGCTTTAAAGTAATCTCTACAATTGAGTTTTTCTTCATTACACTACCTTATTTTATTCTGAAAGCAGCTTATACAAGTTCCTTTCAAAATAAAATGCATCCTGTGTTTGATAACATTCTCCAACTGCAACAGATTTTCTTGAACTAAAAATGCAAAAATATGTTTTTATCACTGTGACTTCATCTTTTTTATCCTTTTACTACTAAATATAAACACAACTTTAGTGTAGAATATTCACATTTTTTTAAACTTAATGCAATACGTTGATGTCATTCTAATAATAATCATTTTGCTTAGTTTCGTTAAAAATCTAAGCATAAATAACAAAATGTTATTAATTAAAGCAAATGAACAAACACTACAAAACCATTTTTTATTCAATTTGTTTGCATTTCTCTTAAAAGCCCAAGAGCCACATTGGAGGACGAAAAGAGCTCTATTTGGCTCTTTGGCTTTGGGTTGCATAATCCACCATTAGAGAAAGAAATGTCATCAAATCTGGATGAAAACATGTTTTATTTTTGATTAATAGCAAATATATGTTATAAGACAGAACACTGTGGATTTTGTTTTACAACTGTGACTTTAATTCTCATTTTAGGCCCAATTGGACCAATGGTTTTATTTTCTTCAGAGAAAAACAAAAACTTGGAGAAATGCTGCGTTCATGCATCGTTGGAATGATTGGAAAAATGACTGTCCGACTCAGAAAACACACAAAAATGAAAAATCTTCCACAGAAATGCAGAATAACTTCCTGCACATAGACAAAGGTCAATGTATTTATACTGTGCCATAAGGAAAATAGGGAAAATGATCATCATTCTAATGTATTCCCCCTGGGGGGCCAGATTAAATAGTTTAACAGGCCGCATTTGGCCCCCGGGCCGTAGTTTGCCCACCCCTGTACTAGAAGTTAGAAGCCAAGGAAAGTATTGTGCACTGGGGTTCTGTCCTCTATTCGTTCTCTTCTCCTCTATTCTTTATTCTTTATTTTTATTTAGCTATCTATGCTTCTGTTTGGTGCAGTGGGATTCATGTGTTGCTCCTTTTTTGATTCCAGGTGAATCATCTGTGCTCCTGTTCTTGGTCGTGGACCTCACCTCTGGCTCGTCTTGGCTGTAGACCCCATCTGTCCCCCAGTCCTATCTGGTTGAACTTTATTCAAATATGTAGTTGTAGAGTTAGATAAGCTAATTTTTCTTTAATGGTCCTGGTACATCGCCTGTCTGAGGTTCCTCCTTTTTTTCCTGGAATGAAGGTTTTTAGGAGTTTTTCCTCACCGAGAAGGAGATCCTAGGGCAGGGATAACCAGTTTAGCTTAGCCTGTTTAGTTTAGTTTAGCAATAAGCTATTGTTTATACTTTATGAACTATTTTTTTGTACAATTACTGGTATGAAGCCCAATGGGACAATTGTTTTGTGATATACTAATAAAATTAAATTGAATTGAATTGAAACTTAAAAGTACAAAAACTAAAGTCCCAATTCTTCCATATCTTTATAAATGAAAAAAAAAAACAGATAATTCATTTTAATTTGAACTGCTTGACAGCAGAATTCAAAAGTATCCCTCGGTATCATGAACTCTTATGCAGAGATACTTAATTTAACATATCTTTTATCTTCAATGTGCTGAGTGCATTTCACAACCTTGAGAGTGTGAGGATAAAAGATTTTTTTTTAAATTGCATGACTATGAACTTCTTCCACCTACATGAGAGTTTTAAAATAAAGGACTAAAAATCCTGTCTTTCTTCTTCTCATCTTCCCTGATTATACTAAAGTGGCTAAAAGTGTAGATATTATTTTTAATCCCTATTTTAGTTTTGAAACCCATGTAAGCCATAAGAACTGAATTCCATTGTCATTAGGTAAAGGATTTCTTTTTCCAGTTAGGCACAGAAAAAAATGGTGCATGCATTGAGTTCAAATGGATTTGATTATTGCAGCTCTCCTTTTTGCTGCTTTTTTGAATGCTCTCATTACATAGACTTCAACTCATTCAAAATTCAACACTCGGGTTCTAAGTACTTCTAAAAAACGGAATATAAACTTGAGTTCTGAAATTCCATCTCTGGCTTCCAGTTCAACACAGGATCAACTTCAATATCTTTAATATTGCAGCAAATCTTTGATTTCCTTAATAAATATAGTCCAACAGAAGGCTTAGACCAAACTTTTTGGAATTGGCAGATTTAAATAATCGTAATATGGAAAAAAAATAAGTAGATCCTAATTCTAGAAAGCCTTAGTTACTCATTAAAAAGCCAAACAGACTTCACTTTACTGTTTATAGCTTTTAAAAGCATGTTTTTCCTTGCATGACTTAATGCTAAGCATGAACACCCTCCTTTACAAAAAAGTCCCCAAATAAGCTAAAAGTTTCCTTTTCCAAAATTACTGAAAGGTCGGTTATGTTTTAACTGGCAAACAAACTTAAACTATTCCAATGAGTAGCTTCAAATTTTTCTAACAACCACATCAGAAGACACACCCTGTGGTTGTGGAAAAGAAGCTGATCTGCTTCATCAGGGGGACATATTGCTGGCATGCATCACGCAAAGAAAACATCTCAGACTAATCGGTGGAGCAGCTGGGTTACAATCCTCCCAACATACGTTTGAAAAGGTACGAATGAGAACATTAGTCTTTCAGACAAAAAAAATGTGGTTTGAAAATAACTCTGAAAAACATCAAATGATCTGCGATCACTTAACTGTTTAGTGAAATTAGTAGAAGATGCTCGTGTCCAGGGCCATGTTTATTTGTGAAAATTGGAGCATTTTTTAAATGAAAAGTGTTGGGAAATTGAGGCATTGGGACTAAATACCAGTGCAGACTTAAAAACCCACTTGTATGTGAAATTAATCAATAAAAAATGTCCTAATTCGTTTGGGAGGATAAAGATTGATCTCTGGATCAGTGGAAAAAGGATCACCATGATCTGGCATTATTGTAACGGATTAGCTGTAGCTCCTTTAACCTTACCTGCATGTGTCACAATGAGAGAAATACTGTAAGTTCTTGGTGGCAGGACAAATACTTGTCACATATGAGTATCACAAAGTCCTGACTTTAAACCCACCAATAACATTTGGGATGTGCATTGGTCGGATTTCTCAATCACTAAAACTCATTAAAACTGTATTGCCACCGTTGATAGAAATAACTGTGATGAAGCAAAAGCTGATTGAAACAAAGTATTTTCTGCATTACAGGAGGATTACAAGACGCGCAGTCAATGACAGGACTTTTCAAACTTATGTCACATATAAGGAGTACCAACTACGCTCAGACCAATCCTTACAACACGAATTAAAGCATCAACTTCCAGTGAAAAGTCTATGCGAACACATAAATGCTCATTTTGGGCTTCTATGTTTAAAACTCTTGCTTTCATGTGTTGCTATCCAAGTATTTAAGTTTGTTTTCAAGCTCTACATGCAAAACATACTGCCACTAAATGCACATTGAAAGATAAAGCAATTAAACTTTGACCAACCAGGGACTTGAATTTGGTAGTGACATTGGGCCAGTCTCCTTTGTAACCCTTGTGCTACCCTAGGCATGTTTACAAGATGGCACGCTGAACTTTTTTTTTTCCAAGAATTTTTTATCTTCACTGGTGTTTGTGGCAGACATAAAATCCAGTCCACCTTTTTCATGGGAAGAATCACACATCAGTATAAGGGTGGGGTCATCTGGACCCCATAAGAGACCACAATACGCTTTGGGGACCATTAAGACATTCATTTTTGAAATGCTGTATTGAACTAAGCAATGACTAAATTATGTTTTTCTGGACAAAAATCTAAAAATCTGTGTTCTTTTAACTACGTCAGGGACAAGAGTCTGCAACGTTTTGCTGAGCAAATTCCACCATTCAGAAAAACACGCTTTTGTGACCATTCAAGACATTCATTTATCAAATGTTGCATTGAACTAAGCAATAAATAAATTATGATGCAATCCTTTGTTTTTTCAAAATAAAAAAAGAAAATTAAATCTATCAGCTGCACCAGATTTACTTAAGTTAAAAATACAAAAAAAAAGGTTTCTATTAGGAATTTAACCCTTTGAGTTTTAATTTAACCCCTAACCCTTTAGTAATGCTTAAGAGAAAAGTCAAGCATCGCTTTTTATGTTAGCTTATATACCATTAACCCAGCTTTGTTTGGAACATGGCAAAAAAAAATGATTGTAATTTTGAACTTTTTTTTAAGGATTTTTCCTTGTTTCTGGTGTCTATGGCAGACATAAAGTCCTGTCCATCTTTGTCATGGGAGGGATCACACATCAATATAAGGGTGGGGTCATCTGGACCCCATAAAATGGCACATGGGTTAAAACTTTGGCCAACCACAATGCTATGTCACTCCTCTGTTTTCAATCTAGAAGGCTGCTCAAGACCTTGGAAAATCATCAGAAGTAAAACTTTTAAAACAAATTCTAGTCAACGAGCCTCTGACGTCAACTTTGATTCTTGTAAAAGTGCGAGCAAAGTAAGTGTCAGAGCTGTGGTCCATTAACATGTTTAAACTGTCACTTTACATGTCAACTGGATGCCCAGAGCATTGACTTTAAAAAACCAGTTAGTTCACTTCTGCTGCGTGACATTTATTTCTTTGAAAGCTGTGGGGGTTTGGTCTCCAGCGGTGTGATTTTCAGACAAAATAAAAAAAAAGGCAGGAGCTCACTGATCAGATGTGGAATAAAGTTGAATATTAAAGAAATAATAGCATATTATACAAAGACTGTTGTGTCGACATTATGCTAAAAGGACACGAGCGCTGAATGCAGGGCTTTCCAGTTCCATTATGGCGTGCAACCTCAAATGTCTGACCTCTTCTCTCACTCTCAGTCTATTGTTTGCTGAATGTCAAAGGAAAAAAAGGCAGAGCCTTTCTTAAAGGATCTCCCACCGAACAGCGTTAAAAACCATTTTAGTGTCAAGCAGTTTCTCCGTGAGCATGTCATTACCGAGACGGCTGCTGAGAGCTGCTCTTACTGGACATAGAAAATAAGATTTTTTTTTCTCAATGCATGAAATGTATGCATTTTAGCAACAGCAAATTCGAGTGTTTGTGGTGTAAACAAAATACATGTATATGCAGTAGAAACATACAGAAGAGGGACTAGAATAACACTTGTTCAGATTCAGCTGCAGAGCCGCAGACAAGGGCAACAGGTCAACAGTGAACAGGGGAAAGAATGAGTGAGCAGTTGCACATACGGTCAAAAACAGCCTGAAACTGGCCCAAAATCGATTTTCATCATCTCTGCTGCAGCTGCTTTCTAGCTTAGTGACTTGAGGGAGGGTTGAACCATGTCATTACGGGGCAGGGAATGAGCTCCGATCGGATGTGAAGGAAAGTCTGGGTCTGCATTTGTGTGTCTGGAGGGCTGTTCCGGGGCGGGAACTCACCCTTGCAGATGGTGCCGTTGCCCACGTAGCCCGGCTTGCAGGTGCACAGGTGTCCTCTGATGGTGTTGGTGCAGATGGCGTTCTCGTCGCACAAACTTTGGCCGCTTGCGCACTCGTCATGCTCTGTGGGGGCGAGACAGAGGATGACCACTCTCAGAAAAGCTTTGAATAAAGTCGGAAGAGTCAGGGTCTTTTTCAGAAGAAATGCTGCTATGAGGGGAGGTCAAACCGCTACTTGGCAAAGGACATGAGTTAACGGCTCAGATGATCTTGTGTCAACAGCAAGCTCTCCTAACAGCCGTGTTTCTAAACATGTTTTCTGCCTGGCATCTTCACAGTGGATCTGAAGAGGGGACTGAGTCAAGGGTAACATCAAACATTCGGAAAAACTAAGCTGCTTTTTCATCTTCCTTATGCGCAAAGAACTGCTATTGGTACCAAAAGCATTCAGTGCAACAGGTCATGTGTGTCCATAATACACAGGATTATAGTTCAAGGCTCTGAAAAGATGTTTCCAGATAATGCAATCCGCATTATAACAAAATGGATCGTGAGCAATTATTTTATCCTTATTTCTGTTTAGAACCGTTACCTTTATGACAAAAAAAAACATCTTAGTGTAGCTAATTTGAAACATCTGCACTAGTGATGGGCACTCAAACTCTTTCTTGGGAGCCAACTCTTTTGATTCGACTCCTGGTAAAGAATCGACTCTATTGACTCTTGACTCTTTACAAAGTATTTTATGCAGACCTTTATTTTACCATAAATAATGTTAAAAAAAGCTCTAAGAACTCCCTATGAAAATTTTTATTATTTAAAAAAAACATTCCCGGTAGTGTTTAATTAAGGTTATGACATTTTTAACCAAAATTCCACAACCTAAATGTTTTAAAAAGACACTTTTTATGTTGATCTGAAGCCTCTGTTTCCAAAATCACCTCTGAGGGGGCGTGGCTTTTGGAGCTGAGGTGAGCAGTCCCGCCCCTGATCCCCCCCCTGACTGATCATGGTAGCTCTGTGTCTCACTAGCGTAAATCTTAACCGCTGCTACATAAAAGCATCCATCAATCTGGGTAATGTCCAGCCGTATGGTTCTGATCCGGATGTCAGCTGGACGAGGAAGTGAAGATCTTCATGGACAGAACTTCCTCCAAAATCCTGATTCTTTCTCCTTCCAGTTCACCAAAGACTCTTTTAGCTAATTCTCCAATGTTTATTGACTGTGATCAATACATTCAATCATTGGTTTCTCAGAGTTCTTGATAAAATAATCAAAGCTAACATCAAAATGCTCTTTCATTGATTTACAATCCTTTCCAACTGCGGTCAAATGAGCCGCCGTTCACATTTCCGTGGTCACATCAAGAAGCTCCGTGGAGTCTGGTGGAGATTTTCCAGCGTTCTCAGTCCTGCTACCGTAAGTATTGGATGAAACTCACACCAAAAATCCAGTGATGCTGATTTGACCACAGAAATGTGAACGGCGGCTCATTTGACTGCAGTCAATGTGAAGATACCATCTTCTCTTCTCCAGAACCTGAACTAGACACTAGGAACAGATGAGGGTTTAGTGCATGTGCAGCAGAGCTGTTGATGGAAAGAAGATCATTAATGCAAACAGAGTCTGTCCAAGACAGTTTGATTGATTTAAAAGGAGAAATACTCAGAAATGTAAAAACAAAATTAATTCTTATTACATTTGTTCTCTTTCATAAGAAAAATGACACACAGACATGTTGAAAACTCAAAAAAAGGAGGTGGATTTAGGTCAAATTGTAAAAGTGTTTCAGGTAAATTATTGTTTTGCACTTCCTGGCCACTGTATACAATATATCTAAAGATGATTAAATTAAACGTTTGTTTCTTTAAACTATAATGCTGTTTTAGATTCTTTAACGGAAAGGCTTAAGATGTTTTTGCTGCTAATTAAGAACAGAATAAAAAAAAAAAAATCGAACTTTGCTGGCTAAAAGTAGGATTATGTAATTTTTCTTTTCTTTTTCAATTACTGTTTCCTTTGCCATAATTATGAGAAAGTAATAATGAAGATTACCAAGTGTTATTTATTTTGTAATCAAGCCATTGCTCCGTCTTGTCTTTTAAACCAGCGCACAAATTTGTTTCACAGTGGGGGCCTTTGCCCTCATAAAAAGCCCCGCTCCCCTCCTGCTGGGCTGCAGCGGGTTTAACGCAGCTCAAACGCAGATAATGGATCGACAGCCCACAGTGCAAAATGTGTTTTGAAGGGAGAGTGTGATCACAGCAAATAATCATGACCTCAATGCTAATTAATTCATATTAGGATTTGTAAGATTACAATCCTTGACGAGACTAAACTGCATCTTACGATCCAAGTTAAACTATAATCCTTCAGCAAAGCTGCACAGAGGATACTAACGCTGCAGCAGATGCCTCAATCTAGTATAGTATTGATTCTGGTCCTCCCAATTTATCAGGTTTACTTTTACACCAGAACTGTCAGCCCCTCAGGTGTGAGTCTTTACTGGTCTAAAAGTTAGAAATACAGTGCACAGCAAAGCTTCATTTTAGCATTAAATATTATGCAACAGCTTCCATAAAGATTAAAGATCTACTCTCATCATCTTTTGAGCTATTTTAAAAGCATTTTCATTGTTTTCGTTCTACAATTTCTTTCTAAAATAAAACAAATCTGTTGTCTTTTATGACATAATTTCTGCAATAGTTCATTAGGAATTTGCCTCAGAGTTATGAAAACCTCTCTGTTTACACGCCCTACCACTGACACGTACGTATATGGATCTAAATACAAATTACATTTTTTCATCTGCTCCTGATTCACAACAGTTAGAAAAAAAAGATTCAGAAATGCAATTTTAAGCTTCATTTTCTTCAAATATATGTCCTCCATAATCAGAAAAATACCAAAAGAACATGAAATGCCAAAAACAGCATTTTCATTGTAGTGGGTCTATAAAGAACTATCCACTCTATGGACATTTGGAAAGGTAATCTGAAATGTTAGCCTTTAAACATAACATGGATAATCTATTTTTAATTATAAGCCTAAGTATTAAAAAAATCTCTTAAATGATTTAAAAATCACTATCTGCATTTACAATGACACACAAGTAATCAGAATAGGTGCCTGATCAGAATAAAAGTGAATCCATTCAGAATCCTCTGGCCCGATCAGACTCATTTGGATCAAAATTTATTGATCCGATCATGGTGCATGAAAACTAGGGCGGGGCCATACTGAGCATCTGGGTATTGATCCAATACCAATTCGATACTGGTCAATACCGCTGATATCGATACCAATATTGATATTTTCCATAAATGCGGTGGATCTGACATGAACCTCAACATTTCAATTGCCTTTAATCGCTGGGAATATTTTTTTTTTAAGTTTCCCTTTTTTTAAATTACTTGATAAACATAAAAACAGAATTAGGACAATATTGTAAATTAAATGGAAATAATTTATTAAAATAAAAACTTGAAATTAATAAAAGGTATAGAAGTGAATGCAAAACAGTCAAAAAACAAAAATAAACAAGTAGCTATAATACAAAATAAATCAAAATGTTTGACGATAGAAAAAAAAAATAGTAGAAATATAAATAATTTGTAAATTCTTAGCCGTTAAATATCTGCCGGTATCGCTGCGATACCAATACCAACTTCAGGTTGATATAATCCATATTTTGGATCGTCCCCCTCAGCACTTATGCAAACTATTCATTCAGATGGTGTGGATCTTACGTCATACATAGACGGTGTGGCGCTCCAGAGGAGACTTCGGAGCACAAACAGGACCGATTGGCTGCAGCCGGACTCATAGCTCTACGTTTGAAATCAGGGGAGGGGGCTTTGTTTTGGTGTGCGTTTCGGACCGCAGTCTGTCCGGCTGCTCTGTGAGCCAGCTGCTGGATCGGGAAAACCGTGTCTCCCAGGAGATCTGTGTCTCTGAGCGGCTTCAGGACGGTATGAGCTGGGCGAGGGGTTTGGAGCGTGGAAGTTCTGCGTTCCAAATGCCTCATCAATCATGTGAATTTGTATTTCCAACCATATTTAGACAAAATAAAGGCTGATGTTAATAAAAGCTGACTAAGAAGATCCTCTCACTCAAAGCTGCAGCTTTTTTTTGTTTACAACAGAACTTCTACGTCTGTTTCCAGTATTTTAGATACTTCTATGGATTGTCAAAATGATTTATTCTGATCAAACTTGTGGCGTATGTAAACGTTTGTTACAATCTATTCTAATCTGATCTTTGATCCAATCAAGGACATTTTGCACATGTAACTGATGCTATAGCATTAACCAGTTCCGATAGTAATTCATACGCGGTGTAGGCATGACTCCAGTGATGAGCTTTCATTTAACCAAGTTTTATTGTACTGTGTTTATTAAGCAACATTTGTCTGTATTTTTGGATAAGATGGTGGAATCATGTCTTTTTTTACATTTCGAACCTTTTTCTTCATTGTTTTTAACACTGCAGCAACACGTGAGTCCTCCTAGAATCAGCAAATTCAATTCCTAAATCCTGTCTTTGAGCTGACCTCAGGTTGCTGCCGCTACTGTAAAAAAGTAATGAACTCTTCAACACACACAGAGCTCACTTAAGGGGTTAAAGATTATTTTTACCAGCTACTACATAATTCATAGATGGATTCTGCTCATAAATATTAGATCAGTTGTTTTTTTGCAACATGTTTATTGATTTAAGATTGAGTGCTGAGTTTATCAAACAGATTAAGCTGCAGTTAATTTATCTTCAACTAGACTCTAAAATAATTTGAGGATTATTAACAATACATCAAAGGACAGGCTTTGATGAGGCTGCAGAGAGGATACACAGCCGCCTTGCCCATGCACCTGATTATGTTTTAAGCTTGGTCTGAAAGTGCCTGTCAGGACTCTGCCCACAGCGGCTCCAGCTCAAGCCACACTCCACCTCAAACACACGCCTCATTAATATAAAAAAGCTTTGGTGGGAGTCATGACTAATACATTCTGCTTAATTAATGACTGGTGCTCGAGAAGCCCTGAAGCGATGAGTAGAAATTATTTAGCCTTTCTTGTCCTGCGGAGTTCCTCCCAACGCTGAGCTCTAAAGTGGAAGTGAATGTTTGTAGAGCTGGTGGGATGAGGACAAGTTTATATGAAAAAACAGTCCTCGTTAATTCTGCTCTTTATGATTAAATATTGTGTGTGTTGAATGATATGAGCTGATGAAGGAGATGCTCAATCAAAGCCTTGATGGACACAGATGCCTGTGACTGCAGCTACAGTGTGGGCAGGATAGCTGAAATTATGCAGCAGGAGAATTTACCCACGCTGAGAGGCTGAGATCAGGAAAAAAATAACACCAAAATAAAACACCATGAAGCACACCCATTATTAGAAGAAAAAATAAAAGTGTTGCAAAAATAATCCATTCATCCACCTTCAGAACCCACAGTTTCCCTTTCAGGGTCAAAGGACTTTTGGGTGAAGGTGAGGTACACCCTAAAAGAGCACCAGCCTATTTCAGGGCCTTACACATATTTACACACAGGGATAACTTTGAGACACAATAAAGTTATATATCAGGGGTCTGCAACCTTTAACATTTAGAGAGCCCTTCAGGTCAATTTTTCACTGACCACAACCCAATAGGAGCCTCAAACTCTTACATCACCTTATAGAAAAAATGAGACACAGATTTGTATTTATTGTCACAAATATGATAAATATAGTTTTTTTTCACAAAAATAAAATGTTTGTTTTTTTAATAAAAAAACATTCAGAACTTTTGACAAAGATTCAAATGACTTCCTTTCAAAATAAAAGACTCACATGTCAGTGTAGCAAATATAGCAGTGTGATGTCTTGAGTGATTTATAAATAAAAAACTATACATGGTTTAATTTACTGTTATCGGTGGATCTCAGCCAAAAATCGGTAAATTTAACTAAAATTAGATCAGAGCTAATTAAGAAAACCTTAAATAATTTTTGGACATTTAAAACACTTTAGATTTGCTCAATAATACACCAATTCCAGCATACCTTAAGTTGAAAACCTGGTTTTACTTTCTGTGGTACACAAAAATCTGTCAAAATGTTAAACTTTAGAAAACTACAAACAAAAACTGCTTGATGGATTGTTGGAGCATTATAATTATAGGTATTGTATTCAGGAGCCTAAACTGTTTCTAAATTAATTGAATAAAGTTTGACTTATATGACTGTTTTATTATGCTAAATTCAACGTATAGTTTGAAAAATACCATATATCTAAAATTAAAAACATGTAATGATTCTTTGTGGGCTGTGTCTGGAGAAAACCCACACATGCACAGGGAGAACATGCAAGGGCTAGGAGGATCGATCTAAATTATCGATAGCATTGATCTCAATTTGGTATCGGACCAGTTGCTATTTTTGATCATTAAACATTTTTAAACACATTTTTGCATCATAGTTACTTGTTTGTTTTTGGTTTGCTGACTATTTATCATTCACTTCTTCACAATTTATTTCATTTCAATAAGTTTTAATTTTAATAAACTATTTTCCATTTAATTGAAAATATTGTCCTAATTCTGCATTTATGTTTATCAAGTACTTTAAAAAAGGTAAGCCTATGAAAAACCATTCACAGCAAATAAAAACAATTGAGATTTTGAGGTTCATGTCACATCCGCCAATAAATATCGACATTGGTATCAATCGTTGAGATATTGACCGGTATTGGAATGGTATTGGATCGATACTCAAATGCTCAGCATCGCCAAGCCCTAACAGAAAGCACTCGGCTGAAATTGGAACCTCTGACTGTAAGGCGAGCTCACATACAATCTTCAGAACCTTTCGTACTGTTGCTTGTTTGGTTTGGTATAGAACAGATAGCTCAGTTATGGGCGACAGAAAGAGGGGTGGGCTTGCTTTGCACCAAGGGTCCCACCTACAATTCAAAACCAACTTGAACTACTACTGCTCTGAGGAAACAATAACTTAGACAATGACGTTTTTTTTTTTGTTTGTTTTTTTTTATCTAGGCTAAAACAGCATTCCTTATATCTCCCTATAGTGGCTGGTCTCATTAAACGGCGAGTCTAACAGGTGTTTGTCACTTTAGATTGCACTCTCAAAGACACCTTTATCACGTGCAAAGTCGTGCAGACACCGGGTGTCTGTAGTATTTGTGTTGTGAGTAAATGTGGCCAATAAATATTCATTCGATTTAGCGTTTAAACGTTGTTTGGTGGCATTAGTCAAAGAACTTTCTGGTGAGGAATCTGCACCATATTTTAGAGTGGATCCTACATATCTAAGAATAACACAAGCAGATGGGTGACATTGAGGAGACGCCTGCAGAAACGAGCAAACGATTTCCTAGTGAAGGAACTAAGAAAATAAGCAACAAATTAGAAGAACTGGTTTCAACAAACCGCAACCAAAGAATCGCTCTGGCACCATAAAACTCAATCGGTGCCCAACGAAACAGATCAGTCGCTTTCACTCCTGCAGCAGAGCTTAGTCGCTCCTTATGCTGGCAGACAGCGAGATTCTGCGGGGGTTGCCATCTCGGGTCTCATCGAGACATTAATAATAGGAAAAGGGACTCTTAATTTTAGTTTCCCCCTCAGATTAGTACAAAACAATGAACCTTCAAGCTCAGCCACAGATATACAGAAACACAGTGAAAGCGGCTGTCATGCAGCCCCCTGTACCGGAGAAATCTTTTAATAATAATCATAACTCAAACATGGAGAAATAATTACAGTTGTCTTTGTAGAAGTCTTCACAATAAATAAACATTATTCCTCGTCATCGTATGTGTCTTCCATACATTGTAAGTGAGATATCCACAGACAGAGCTGGAAGCTCCTCCCACATGTGGCCGCAGCGTCAGAAAATTTTTTTTTTGACAGGCGGCGACCAGTGAATTTGCCGTGTGGTGAAAGAAGGGTGGGGCACGCGGATTTGTCGCGCGAATCGCGTTCGGTGTGAAAGCACCTATATACTTCAAACAGAACAGAAACATTAATAGCCAGTGTTAATCACAACAATGATCTCATCATTTCAATAAATCCTGAAATGTTCATCTGGTGTTGTCTGCATTTTGTGACCAAATTTCACCACAAAATGAACCCATTAGCATTACCATTCTGTCTGTGGTGCAATAAATGATGCTTTTAAATAGATGTCTGTCTCTAATAAGCTGCTGCGGACCGCCACAATTCTGGAATAAATACCAGGGCTACTATTACAAGATTTATGGTAATCATAATTAAAAAACCACTGGGAACACTTTGAAATGAGCTCAAATTATATACTCAGAGTGGGACTTTAATTAAAAAAAAAAAAAAAAAAAGTTTTCCATTTTGATGTAGCTTACATATGTTGTTTTGTTTCAATGGTCAAAGTGGTTAAAGTTTTCATCTTCCTGTAATAATAAAATAAATCCTAAGTGCTGAACACAAGAAGCAAATGTTTCAAAGCTTTTATGCCAGAAGCTGACTCCATGGTAAAAACATTAGAGTTAAAGTTGTGAACCTTCTAATGCTTGTAGCAGTATTAGTGTTTTCAACAGATTTTACTTTCATTCTTGAAAAATGTGTTTTTGTTTCCCAATAATTTACACACAATGTTTAAAAAAAAAATGACAGGCGAATGAATAGTAAAAAGCCCATCAACTGCTGGTGACTATTTACTGACCTTAGTTAAACTAAAGCAGGCAGACAGAAAACGTATATCCAACAACAACATAGAGATACAAATCTGGGTCAGATGTTTGAAGAGCGTGGAACGCTGATGAGCTGCCAAAGAATGATGAAATTTCAAAAGCCGGTGAAATGTTAATTTCATCAGCAAACAGAGGAAGCAGCTGGTACACCCATGCTCTCGAATGCAACACTCAATCTGGAAAGGGTCCAAAGAATGGGAAGCCAACGGAACAGCAGGGAGACGAGACAGTTTAGTTAATACAGATCTTTCACACATGCACTGACTTTCATTAAGGCAGTCCAAACCTCATGTATTGATGTCACTTGGAAATTGTTTATTCCTGCAAAGTTTTGCAATAGTAATGATTAAAAATTTATAGTTTTAACTGTCAAAAGTGGGGGTGTAGAGATAAAAATCAATAAGGCGATATATCATGGAATTTTTTTTGGTGATACTTGTATTGATTTAAAATTTGGATTTAATAATTCCTTAACGTCCTTCAGTGTCTCACTTTTGTTTTACACCTAAACCCCTGACCGCTAATTGACCACACAGCACCCCGAGTCTCTTTGAGCAGCTCTAACTGCACAAAATAACAACAAGACCTGAAAAAAGTTCCGTCAGCCTCATGGTTTTGGTTGTGATGAGACAGGTATTACTTAATTGTTATTTGGGATGTGTACCGAACTGAAAGTCTGTGCCACGTTTTTGCCAGTTTCAATTAAAACACTGATTGAGGTGCTTTGTAGCGGCCCAGACAAGAACAAGGGAAGTAAGACAGCTTCACAGTGGGTCACGCAGTCAAAATGCCATCAGCAAAGAGAGGCAAAGTTCTGCTGAACTTCACAGCAACAGATTCTCTTAAAAAAAAGGTTCACTTATGGGATATATCGCGATATGCATCGGATCATAAGATCTGTATCATGTCTCAAAAGTCTTGCCAATACACACCCCTAGTCAAAAGCAGTTATTGCTCCATGGTCCCGCAGACAACTCAAATCTCAATTCCTAATGAACTCCTGGCACTCTACAGACACAAAGTCCTAGAAAGTTACACATTTATTTTGTTTTTGGATAAAAACAGCATAATCATAATTTAAAGACCACTGAGAATGCTTTTACAACAGTTGATTGGAGTGGGTCTTTATTAACTATTATGCCTGCTAAACTTTTCTCTTTATTCATGATTAAATTTAGGTTAAAAAGTTTTTCAAAAGTTAAAAAAAAAAAAAAAAACCTGACATGTACTGAAAACCTTGGTTTGTCTGGAATGGTTGATAAATGACAAGAGCTTGGGTGTATTTTTGCTCTGACATTAAAAAATGAGCAGTGAAGAATGTGGCTTACAGCTGTAGGTGGCCCCAAAATGAACTTAATGCCCCTTAGAATAATTAATGGGATGCACCACCCATCAGGAAAATCTAACAGACTATCCATGAGCATTGTTCTCTGCAATACAATAAACCATCCCAATAATAAATGATTGTGTCACTGCGGAGTTATTACATTGAAAGTAGTTTTCTCAGCGATTCTCCAGAAGACAAGAGCCACCTAATAGTAGAATGCTGCCCGTCTCTGTCAGATGTGGTCTAATTACTGATGATTATAGAGTGATGTAGTGTCAGGTTTGGACATGTTGAGGTGACCCCTGCAGCGCTAAGCTAATGATGCATAATAACTGATAATCAGGACCATGGACAGCGCCCTTCACAGTCAGCGTGGCTTTTGCGCCGTCATCACCCTGGAGAACGCTGCCGCGTAATTGAAGGAGAGGATTGGCAGCTTAGATCTTTTTTGTCATTGTACCAAACAACATGCTTTTCACCTCAGAGTTCATATCACTTTCTAGCCTATTTTCACACTTCTCTCTGCAGGATGTTTTCCTCAAAGAAATAGCGAGTCCCTTGAAAATTATCACAACCAGCAATAACTCACACTGAGCCAACAAAGATTTCGTGATGGGATTTTAAAGACAGAGTCACATTTTTCCTCCATGATTTGACCTTGTAAATTTGAAATGCTGCCTTACAGTGTATAATAAAGTCCCTCTTCTAAAAAGCTTCTTCCATGTAGTTTTTGTCAATTCGCCTTTCTCTATATGCAAAACAAACTCTGGGGCTCTGACAACTGGAGAAATGATTTCTGATACCACCTGTTTGCACCATGATTCAAGCCTTGCAACACCCTCCATATTGCATTTTATCTATAGAAGGACGTTTGTTGTTGCCACATTAGAGAGGTTATTCAAAATGGAACGTTCCATTATCATGCATGTGATAAGTGTTTTGTGAAATATCTGTAATGTAAGTTGTACACACTTATCTCGTAAGGGTGATGCTGTCGTTAGGTGGCCTTACACAACACTCTAGTCATTGGTGAGGTGTGAGTAACACAAATGCTGCATACATTCTGTGTGGAGGTGATGCCCAGAACGATCGCACAAACGATCATCCAATTTCCTCATTCCAAATAGTCAGGCTGAACACATGGGGTGCACACTAATTACTTGTAAATGGAGAAAAAAAGGGAAAAATCTGTATGACGGGCCTACATCTCACCTACATTTCCCTTAATTACCCTTATGTGTTGTGTGTTTGCTACAACCTGCCGCCCATAGAAAAAAATGCATTTTATCTATCTTTTTTTTCTAAAATTTTTCTTATGAGAAGTTTGATCCAGTTGGATTTCAGGTGTTCGGGTTTTCTGGAAACTGATCTCAGGTGGAGGCGTGTCTACCCCCTCTGAATTGCTCGCGCGACTTTTGCGGTGAACCACAGAGTTTCCGCAATTTTTAGAAAACGGCAGTGCTCGTTGTTGTAGAAAATTAATGTCGGTCCCCAACCCCGATAAAATAATGATCTGCTTCCCCGTTGTTAGATTTCTAATAGCAGGCTGCTCTGTTAGGCTCCACCCACCACCAGGGATCTTTCACTCTGCGCTGCAGAAATCGGATCTTCGCTTATCTTCTGCCTCATTTATTAAAATAAAAGATCGCTTTTGTCCACAAACTACAAATAAATGCCATATTATCTCCTAAATTTAACAAAATCTGAATCACAGAATATAAACAGAAGGGTATTAATAAATAATAACTCATTAATTGTGTTTAATTATAGTATGTTAACTTTCACAGCACTAATATATATACATATATATACATATTTGTAGCCTCCATGTTGTATGAGGTATAATCTAATAATTTATACATGCATGCACGTATACATATAATGCATAAACATAAAGAAATATATAAAATTGGAAGTTATTTTTTGCATATAAAATGGGTTGATATAGATTGACTGGAACAAGCTTTTGCAGAGTGAGAGAAAAGGCCTTGAAGGGACATAGTGGTGGTCTGTGTATACCGAAGTAATAAAACACAACACAACTGAACCAGATCCCACTTTTGATCTCACTACAAATCCTTAGACAGTGAGGGCTGGATTATCTTTACAAAATCATATTACGTCTTGGCGTTTTTCTCCTGGCGGCGTGTGCATCAGAGGAGTTAAGCTAACCCCTCATGATTCACTTTTACTCCGTCTAATAAACTCTCAAAGCATGTCCTAGTCACCTACGTCTGTACTGTCGTCTTTATTCATAATGTCAAGCAGAACTTTCCAGCAACATGAAATTTAATGGTCAGTGACGAGCCCATAAAAAAAATGGTACGGAGGAATTCTCAAGGTCTCCTTTCTCATTTTTGCATTTTATTTTTTATTTTTCACTATTTTGTTTTTACAAAATTTGCTAATAAAACCAAAAGTCTTACAATACGGTGAATTTTAGCAGAGATCTGTCAACTGCTGTGAGATTAAAACTATTAATTGCACAGCATTCACAGTAAAGGACAAAGATTCTTATAAAATGGCAAGAGAGTGGCTCCAATTTTCCTGCCGCATCTTAAAAGCAGACCTGATAGTAAGTTAATTCCCTATTAGCAAATCATATGAGTACATTACAGGTGAAAATGCAGCAGTATGCATGGCTTCAAGGCCCACTTGCATTGACCCAATATGGGAGCTATTAATAACAAGATGTTTTCAGAATAAAAGCACTACTGTGAAGCAGATCTTCTTTTTGTTCTTCATTCCTGCTCGTGCTAAAAAACTGGACAGTCAAAAAGGGAAAAAAGTGTCTATTGGTTTTGAAGCTAGTTTTTCCGTAGACACAAAAAGAAGCTGGCTGTAAACAAAACAATTATATAAGAAAAAAACAAAAAAACCAAGTGCTGGTAAATGTGTTAGCGAGTCTGCATGTTCCCGCTGAAGTGAGATGCAGAGCCGCATCAGCGTTCGTTTTGTACTCTTCTGTTGAAACTTTGATCCTGCAATTAATGAGCTCCTCTGCCCATGAATCTAATTAACCCAGACATCAAAACAGGTTCATATTTTAATCTGGCTTTTAATAAAACAATTGTACTGTATAAGTTATTAGATGTACGCTACCTGGTGAAAAATCAAGCAGCGTGCTTTGTCTAGATTGGATGGCGTTACAGTTTTGATGACTTTATGACTGTCAGGTTTATTTTTGTCCAGAGTACCGATGATGAACATTGTTGTAGCTTCATGTAGGTTCTATGGGTCAAGCTCCATGGTTAGTCACGATTCCAAAAAATGCTGTTTTCATAGTTTTGGGACAGAGTGGTAACCTGAGAAAATAAAAGCGTATGTAGGCCTACTCACCTACACTACCTAAGTAAAAATATGAGTGTGGTTGTGTGGCCCTTCGATAGACCAGTGGCCTGTTCAGGGTGTACCTGATGTTTGCTCAACAGCAGCTGGATTTACTCTAGAAACCCTGTAACCTCAAGAGGGATAGAGCAGGTATGGCAGATAAATGGATGGATGTGCTTTGCTGTCTTCACCCTCTAAATGCAAAAGCATTCCCACCACTGACTAACTGATGTCACTTCAGATCATGATACTTACACCCCAGGGGGCAACTAAAGTCTTCACTGTTTATATGCCACTCCAGAACAAGAGAAATTTGATTTATGTCACATAAAATAATTTTATCAAGAGTCCACTGTCTGTAATTCTTAGAAAAGTAGGGATTTTTATGTATTTGTTACTAATGTTGACAGCTTGCACACCTCTTTATGTTCACTTCCTTTATATGTTCCAAAAATTATATCAGAAACGGCTTTACTTTCACTGTCAAATATGTTTAATTAAATGAATTTCTCCACTGCCAGCTGAGCAGTAGTGGGAGATTTACACCTTGAAAAAAACTCAGTTGAACTAAGTTCTTTACCCTCTTTAACCATTTAGTGTGATCTGAGGAGCTAAATGTTTAGGACTAACAACTATTCCCAGTGTCCATCCATCTTCTACACCCGCTGGGTGTTTACACCTGCAGTCCATGCAGGGCAACATACTCAAATCGATGGAACAATTTACAGGTCAGACTAGCTACTTTAACCTGCTCCATTCCCTGCATTAATTTAAAATCACATACTGTGAATCCAGATGTTTTTATTCCCTCTATGACTTATCAAAAATAAGCTGTCATTTCAGAGCTCTAAATATGAAAGGTTTTGTTATAAACATGCATTGATAATGTTTACAAACATCCTTCATTTGCTTCTTATGACAAATAGTTAATTTAGCCACACAGGACTCAAAATCACAGAAGACATGCAGCTCCAAGGGCCATATGTTCAGTTTATTGATCCAGGTTTACCAATGCATCAAGTTACGGACTCACCAACCATGTGATGAGTAGTACTCACACTGGACAAGCAGGGAAGGGCTTCTTCTTTTCTTTTTCTACTGTTCACTAGCCCACGTCCAGCACCAGTTGGAAAAACTTGGATTCAAAAGTGATGCAAATCACAAGAATCTTGTTCTTTTACAGCTGTATTGTGATATATGAAAGACTTGGTCCCAGAGAATTCTTGATGTATGAATCATTTCCCCTCCATGATCATGTCAGGAGTCAGCTCTCTGTCTCCACCTCCGACCACCAAAGGGAGCCATCACCTGAATATGAATCTTCGCCTGGTCTCTCAGCTCCACTGTACTACATCTCCCATCAGCCACTGCCATCTGTTTCCAGACCTCACCAGCTGTGCTATATTCACTAATCACCAGCAAACAGATTTTTCCTGGTGTGAAGTCTTGTTTTTTGCATTGCAGACATTCTGTGTGTTACTTCTATGATCTTTATGTGACTGCTGCCTGTTTTGACTTTGTCCCGCCTTGTCTTTGTCTGTCTATTGTCTGCTATTAAAGCAACTCACATGGATCAAAACGCCTTCGCCTCTTCATTAGAGATCAATTTTCAAACAGTTAGCCCTTCCATAACGTCACTACCAAGTCCCTGATTGGTCAAAGAAATAGATTTTCAACTTTCAATGAGCGTTTATTGGATGTGTGTTTTGTATGTAGAGCCCCAAAACAGTCTTACAATGTGACATGTGATGCAAGGGTTTTAAATGGTCGCACTTACATAGAACGTTCATTGGAAGTGGTCACTTAAGCACGCATGGCTGAGGGCTGTGTGAACTAGCTTCAGCCGTTTTCTTAGTAAGGTTTGGAAAAAGACCAATGGAAACATTTTAACCTCAGCAGATGTTTTACAAATTGGAACACCTAACCCCTTTGCCCCATTTACTTCATCAAAAGGGCGACTCTTGCCAAGGCTACAATCAGTACGGTTCACACAATGAAAGTAACAAGTCGTCTCGTAATAAAACAAGTCAAGAACGCACATAAGATGTTACAAGGTGAGAATTTTGTACAGCGGCTGAGTGCATCAGACTCTTCATATGATGTCATTAACATGAAGCTCTAATGACCTCGCACTAAAAAACACAAGTGGTTGTCATTATGCTGCAAATCTATTCACTTATATCTTGGCAAACACACTTTCAATCAGCAGCCTTTGCTTTATGGAACCCTAACCTCCCAGTTTGTACCTTCATTCTGGAGCAAATTAAAATTAACACCCAATGAAATATACAGCTCAGGGCAATAAAGATGCTTAGGCAGCAATTCACATTAATGAAAGCATGTTCCTCTAATATTTTCTGTCAGTAAATCTATCCCAGAAATAGCTGCAGAGCATTATTTTCCCACTGATCTCAATTTGTATTCAGCCATGGAAGCAGGCAAACAATGCATCAAAGGAGAGACAATGCTTACAGAGTGGAAGCTTAAAGAGAACATGCACATCACCGTGGACAGATGTGTAGCTTTAATGACGGCATGGAAGACACACTCAAGCCTTCAGTGGGATGCTAAAAATAAACACCAGCTTCTCAGATACAATTACAAATAGATAAAGTGAGGCAAACTTATCAGAATTATTTCCCGCCCTTTGAAAAGTGTGCTTGATGGGATTATTAAACTCTTTGGTGCCCGCCCAGTACGACAGCAAACCCTTCATTTCTGAACAGTTGATTTACACAGACAGGTTGCCACGCTCGTCACACCTGATTCCCACAATCACTACATGTATAATTGGAACTGAACTTGATTAAATTTTCATTAAACAGGTAATACATCTCCGGGCGACGCAGATAAGAATTTAAAATAATATATGGAGCGAATGATGCATAAAACTAAATGGCAGCTTCTCTGAGTCATCCTCAAAACAGCGACTACAGTAAAAATAAACTCTAAGAAAGACGGATGGGATGATTAAGAAAATTAATGGAGTATTGATCAGTAAAACCAACTTGAGTAAAGAGGAGACATAAAAACACCCTGTGATACATGCAAGAACTAGAGGTGTTACAATTCATTTTAATAATGAATGGATTCATACCATATTCTGTGGTTGATTCATAGTTTATTTTGGTTCATTTTGAATAATCCAATCCAATTTTCTGACCTAAAATGGATCCAGGACATTTTTAACCAAAACTTCAACCAGTGTGACTCACAAATAAATGGCTGTTAATGAACAGTGAAAGTGAAATTTTCCAGATTCCTTGTATTTCTTGCAAGATAATCGAGTGGAAATGAAATGTGTATAAACGAACAAGTAAAGAAGTATTTATGTCAAACATATTCAAATTTTAGTTCCATAAAGTTGGTTTTCCACGTTAAAACAATCCAAAGAGGAACATTATTAGAACATTGTACCACACTGTATGGTGACATGACTGCTAACTTCAGACTGTTTCCACACTGCAATGATGGTTGATCATTTTTTTGCTGTCATCACATGTGTGCTGTGATGGACCTTGTTCGTTTTTATGTTATGGGTATAGTAAATGTTGTACACTTGTAAAGCACTTTTCAAAATCCTTGAAGACCCAAAGCACTTTACAGTCAAGGCGCTCACACACTGGCTGTGAAGGCGCGCGTTCAAGCGGCACTTTCAATGAAAAGTCAAAGCTATGCAAGTTTTTAAGTCGGGGCGCCAGCCCTACATACAAATTGGGCCCTCCCATAACCCGGTTGAACATTTTTACGCATAAAAGCGCAGCACTGTGACCAATCAGGGACGATTGGGGAGTGGTGGGTAACGTCCATTTCAAAGCATGAAAGTGCCAAACATGATCACTGAAGAGAAATGAATCATCGCGGTTTGTGGCTGGTTGAGTTATTATAACATCCAGACGGACATGTAAAGGAACAGTTGTGAAAACAAGAAGCCTGGAGCAAGATTTAGGGGATTTGCACCGCTTTGACTTTTTGCTCTGAGGTTCTCTCTATTCAAGGTGGCAGAGGAGTGCTAACAATCAGTAAAAATACTAACTTAGAGATTAGAAAGCAAGCCCAGTCAACAACATCCTCCAGCAGCGGGCCAGACAGCGGGGGGCGGAGTCACCCGTCAAACTTTGACAGGTGATTCCGCCTCAGAGACAATCAGCTGTTCATACACATCACACTCCACCACTCTGATGAAGACGGAACATCTCCGATGAAACATGTCAGGTATGATTTAAATCGCATTTCTGACAACAAAATAATAAAAAAATACGAATACTACAGACACTTTTAACTTTATCTCATTATTCAATTAATGCCCTCCCTGCCACTTTATAAAACTGGAAATAGCGTGTGCTTGAACGCACCACACGCAGCTGGTGTGTTTGCACCTTCACAGTCCCATTCACACACACATTCCCACACTGATGACGGCTCCGCTGCCGAACACTGGCACCAACCTGGAACCACCAGAAGCAATGTAGGGTGGGCAAGGCGGGAACCAGCCCCCATAGTAAATTAAACCTACTCTACCCCAATTTAAATAGTCTTTTTCAATATAATCGAGTTATTTATTTTTTATTTTTTTACAATTTTACAATAGTATAGTTCAATTCAATTAACGACAAGCATTCATCAACTCAGTCTATTATTCATAACACTTCTAGCAAATACTCAAACACTTTTCTCTTAGTCAGTTCAACAAATATAGCATCACATTTGCTTGTGTAATCTCACCTAAATAAATCACAGTTGTAAGTCATTGTAATCACAGGCTGAATAATGTAAGGCTGTGACAGCCCGTTCCCAAATAACAGATCTATTATTCACAACTACATGAAGCCATAACAAGCATGCATGAGGGAAGTCAAAGCAATAATAAATGTACCTCTGTGGTCCTGAGCTGAAAACATTTTGAACACAATAATTAGCTTTTCATTTTTTGAAATAAAAAGCCCTCCCTTCAATATTCTTTGTGATCCATTTGCCGTAGGACCAGGGCTTAAGTCCACATGGCAATTTTCTGGCAGATGATAAATGCAAAAAAGCTCATTCAGATTCTGGGAATTGTGTGGCTGCATTCGGGTGTGGGTGGCTTTTTTTACGATAACTTCTGTCATAATGTCAGACATTTGGGCGAATCTGAACTCAGTCATTTTCTACGATTCCAGGATGATAATTGCAGCCTATACGATGATTTGACTGAAAGTAGGAACGGCAATGATGCAAGCAGCTTTCTGAAAGGAAATAAACATTATCTTTAGAGCTGCTCAAGAACAAATACACACTTTTCTGGATACTGTCTGAAACAGGAAGAGGGGATTTTTGTATTTCTAAGCATTTGGAATGTCTGGGAAACATTGTTTCTAATAGTTTTATTGGAAATAAAGTCTTCTTGGTTAATTTTTTTATAATATATATCTTTTTAAAATAACGAAGAGTCTTCACTGTCTTTACTGTTGTTTAAAGGGTAACCAAACCAGGAAGTTGGAGGCTGACTCCACCCACTGGCGAAATTTGAAAATTCAGTCAGAGGGGAGGGGCTTGGAGGTTGGACTGTCATCATTACTGGAGCTGCAGATCATGACGTCAGACTTCTGAAACTCACATGGTTCGACCAATCACAAAATTCAACTGTAATATCTAATTTCAACCTGTAGGGGGCAGCACACAGACAGTTTTTGACTATATTTTGAAGAATTAAACAGTTTTATTTCCATTTGTCAAAAATGTGTCTATGACCAACATTTAGGCTTTGGTTACTCTTTAAGCACAATAAATGGGATCTGTGTATCATTGTCAACTATTGTTTTGTTTTTGACCACAAGGCACAGGGTTGTAGGTCATGGTCATGTGCAGGAATCTGTTCTAAGCCGTTGTGAGCCGTCGTCTAAGAACTGTTAACCTTTGTTTGTTCTTATTAAATATTTTTGACTTGTGTTTAAAGGAAAATACAGGCAGCGTGTTCAAATGAAAGTGGTTTGTAGTTTGTATTTATTAAAATAAAAGAACCCAATTGTGAAGCCAAAAGGGATGATGGGAAAAAAGATTGTATTTTTGAGCTGATTTAACAGAAAACGTTTAAAAAAATGCATAAATTCAGGATGCATTGTTAGTTTTGTTAATAAATCGAATCGTGAGATGCCTCAAGATTTCCACCCCAACTATTGATAATCTAAAGAAGTTGCAGTTGTGTCAAGAATAAGTAATTACCAAAAGTTGTAAAAGTTTGAAAGTGCTGCATTGGTGTCTATAAAGCAGCAGCCATTATACATGCAAAAGCTGTAGCCTGAAGCAAAACGACGAGAACAAACAAGTGGAGCTATTCAGGAGGACAGAAACAGCTTTTACCTGTGGCCTTTACATTTTCTTCTCATTTCTGCCTGTCATGACTATAATGTCCTTGCACAAATGGAACCGCTTGGGTTTAAGTCAGGTTACATTATGAACTTCCCAGTCGCAACCAACGAAGACAAAGAGCAACAAAGAAAGGGTCGTAACACAAAAGAGGTGGGAAATCCATATCATTAGTCATCCCTGTTATTTCCTTTTATAGCATCCCAAGATAATAGCAGCGGGGCTTTTCTCTGTACTTTGGGACTCTTGATTGCTGTTACATTTTTGGCTCTTTTCTTTAAAGACCAACTCAGATGAAAATGGTCCTTTTTATGTTTTGAACATGTTCTTGTGGCATTTTTTTCTGATGATGGAGGACATAAATTTAGAAAACTACAGCGAAAATTGCATTTCTGGGTATTTTTTAGTCAAATGAAACAGGACCAGACAAAATAAAAATGCGTTTGAAAAGAGTTTATTTGCGATGTAGAAAATACACGGAACACGCCACAGGCTTGCTATTCTGAGCTCTCAGTAGTGGGGATAGGAAGGGGGGCGGGATTGCTCCACTTCAACAGTCCCACCCACAACTCAGAGGTAAATTTCTAAAAAGTACTGCTGCTACGCAGAAACTAA
>NC_050514.1:2068877-2079113 GCF_002922805.2 Oryzias melastigma
ATTCTTCCAAGTTAGCTGAAAGGCTTATCAAAGTTGGTCTCTCAACATTTATGGTCCTGCAAAAGCAGAAATCAACAACTCTAAGAAATATCAGATTGTTCTATTTCAACAAAACACACACTAGGGATTTAAAAAATATTGATTCAGTGAAATATCCCGTTAAGTCATTTGGCGATACTTGTATCAATTTAAAATGCTGTCAAGGCAACATTTAATTATTTTTTTATGAGCAAAAATATAGTTTAACGTCTTGCTTTTGTTCTCCACGACCACTAGTTGGCAGCACTGCTAACAATGCACCAAACAAAACAAGAACTTGCGAGAACCATCTTGTGATAAATGTGAACCCGATGTGAATTCTGAGCCCCGAAGTTGTTGGTAATACACAGCAAAGTGATACATGTACACTCATTTTTAACTATGGATAAGTTCTGAACCAACAATTTATGCCAAGTTGGTACCGGTACCGTTTAAAATTGTGGATTTAGATGCTTCATGGCTTATGGAAAAACAAGTTGGGGACTGTGCCCGCACCCTGCAGAGCTACAATTATAGGTGAAAGGTGCTTTCATATTCAGATAAAGGTTTTTCTAAGTCACAATAAAAAAAGAAAATATTGTCTCTGGTACTGTCTTTGGATGTATTGATCACACTGTGCCATGTGTGTCTCAATATGTATCGTGTTGCAAGACTCTTATCAATACACACCCCTATTACACACAGTGAAATTACAATTTACAAAAACTAATGAAAATATAATCAAAACATTTGTGAATGGAAACTTGCATTACGGTCATAATGACCACTTATTTGTGCAGTCAAGAGATTTTTCTTTCATGATTTCTCCTTTTCAACGGCTTCTGAGGCAACCAGACTTCTCCTTCTTTTCTCCAGATCCACCGTCCCTCCGGAGGGCACACGAGGCCTCAGATCAGCTAACGTAAGCTTTGATCGTGGTCTGCCAGCAGTCACTTATCGGTCTAATGCAGCAACACTCAAAGCTTGCGTGAGACTCTGTCGTGACCTTAATGCACCTTTACAAGCAGCTTCTTACAGAGTCAAGCACCTGTTGTAACTGCGGTGATGAAGAAATGAGCAGATTTTTTTTTTTTTGCTCCACAAGCTTCAACGCTGGACTTTCAAGAGCTCTCCCTGCTTTACCAGAGACAATGAAAGCACCTGTCTCCAAACCCGCATAACAAAACACATACTGGTCATTAGCAGCTTTAAGTTAAAGAACTGTCTTGTTATGTTCCAAACATCTGCTCAGTCCTTCTGTGTTAACTGGACACATTAGCATAAATCACTTGCATGGACTATAATTGGCTTCTAGCTAGAAGCAGACATACACAGAGCTCCTGCTATTCATGTTATTTCCTGCATGAATATTTCCAGTGTACACAGATTCACAAAGACCAAGTGGAAAAGGCAAATTCTTTTTTAAAATGTACTCATGGTGCTTTCTAATTTTATTATTATACGAGTAATTAAGAATGATCCATGATCAGACAATAATATCTCTTGAAAACTAACAAGGCTGAAATGATACAATCAACAATGTACATTTTCTGATTTTCACATTTTTTACACTTTTAACTAGAAAAGTTGCATTAGCTGTTATAATGCAAGTACTTTTATCCGTATCTGGTCGCTGAAAATGCTGAAGCAATTTACTAATTGCTGAAGAGATTTGCTAAAAATGCAAATGCAATTCGCTATTAGTTAAATTCTAAATTTTCTAAAAGACTTGACATTTTGTTAAAGAACTATGAAAGACTGCTGAAGTTGGCATAACATTCTGAAAAATGTGTAGTAAGTTTTCTTAAAAATCCTCAGTTTTCATTCTTAGTATATATTTAAAGTACAGTGTTGAATTTTAGGGAAATGCTTAAAAAACAAAATTTACAATCTTTGTACATCTTACAAAAAAATTAATTCAAATAGTTCATGGTGTGGATTATGGGACACATACAAACACACTGTTTTTAAAGTCAGGTTATTGAAACTATGGGAATTAGTGGAATTTAAAACAGCACTAATTATGTTTAAAGCCAGAAACAACTTACTTCCAGTAAACATACAACAAATGTTCAAGGACAGAGATGGAGGTTATGATTCAAGAAAACAGCTGAATTTCAAAAAGCAATGTACAACAAAAAAGAACATGTGCCTATTGGTTTGTGGTGTGGATTTATGGAATACGTTAAATGGAGGTTTAAAATAAAGCAAAAGTTTACATTTATTCAAGAAAAACATACAAGATGTCACTGCTGAATCTTTACAAGGCCTGAAATGATCGTTATAAACAAATCAGCAAATGTCATTGGGCAGAGGTAATTTGAAGTGTTGAGAAAAAATTGTAAATAGATATATGTTAGATAAGGTGTTGTAAAAAGGGGTGGGACCACACGAGACTTTTCTTCTACCCACTCCTTTACAAGCACATTGTTTGCTAGACTTGTAAGTTTTTATTTTTAAATTTGTGTTTATTTTCATTTTGTGCTGAAACAAAATTAAAAAAGTAAAATAAAATGAAATCAAATACATGCCAATTTAGCAAAAAAACATGTAGTGTATTGCTAAAATAGGAGTTAAACTCTAAAATATCCCAAAAAAACCTTAATAGGTGCCAAATTAGCCAAAGAAGCTAGCACATTGCTAAAATACTAGCTCAACTCCAAAATATGTTGAATCTCAAATGCCAATTCAACAAATTTCCACAAATCAAGAACTTTATTTGATTGAATCTTCATTTTCCGTGTTTTTTTTTCAATGCCACTAAACCTCACAAAGAAGAGAGAATCACTAGTTTGGGCATTCATAAGCATTGGCTGTAATGTTAAAAATATAAATATATTAATTTTACAAATTTACAATAAAAAGAAATCCTTTTGCATTTCTTCCCATCTTTTCAGTTTCTATTTTTCAGACAAACATCCTTTTATTCAGGGTATTGTGAAATGTAGGGTACCAAGTCCCGGGATCTGACACCCTCACAGGAGATGTGCAAGGAAAAGCAGGAAGACAGTGGGGAAGACAGCAGTAGGATTTATCTTTCCCAGCAGATGCAGAGTCCTCCTCAGGCTCCCAGTCAGCAGCTAGGACAGTTTACAAGCCACAGAATGGATTGATTGTCCATGGATGTCTGTCCCTGCCCGGCTGCCAATTGTCAGCTAATTAAAGAACACTTCTCTGGAGAAAATCTGAGCTCAACCATGCACATTCTGGTTAAGCTCAAGACAGTGGGACACTGTATATCCTTTTAAAAACACAACATGGGAAAAAATATGAAAATAAAGCAGCTGTGCTGACAAAAAAATCACTATGTTGCTGCTAGGATACCATTAGCAAAGCAAGCATTTGATAAATCAAACAAAAAGTCATCTATAGGGAAAAATAGATCTAAGGCAAATTTAAATTGATTTTTTTTAGTTTAATTCATAAACCAGAAATATATACATTTAAAAGGCAACATGCATAGAATTACTATACTTTAATAGAAATGATGGGCTGCACGGTGGCGCAGTGGTTAGCGCTCTTGCCTCACAGCGAGAAGGCCCCGGTTCGAATCCCGGCTGGGACCTTTCTGTGTGGAGTTTGCATGTTCTCCCCGTGCATGCGTGGGTTTTCACCGGGGACTCCGGCTTCCTCCCACCGTCCAAAAACATGCTTCATAGGTTAATTGGTGACTCTAAATTGCCCCTAGGTGTGAATGTGTGAGTGACTGGGTGTGTGAGTGAGGCCCTGCGACAGGCTGGCGACCTGTCCAGGGTGTACCCCGCCTTCGCCCTTCAGTAGCCGGGATAGGCTCCGGCGCCCCGCGACCCCGAAAGGGAAGAAGCGGTCAAGAAAATGGATGGATGGAATAGAAATGACCAACCTTTTTGAGGAAAAAAATACTAATCTCTGTTAACACTGAACAAAATAATGTGAGTCCATCCATCATCAATACATCCATCCATCATCAATGTATCCATCCATCATCAATGTATCCATCCATCATCAATGTATCTATCCATCCATCATCAATGTATCTATCCATCATCAATGTATCCATCCATCATCAATGTATCGATTCATCCATCCATCCATCCATCCATCATCAATGTATCTATTCATCCATCCATCCATCATCAATGTATCTATTCATCCATCCATCCATCATCAATGTATTTATTCATCCCATCCTTCCATCATCAATGTATCTATTCACCCATCCATCCATCATCAATGTATCTATTCATCCATCCATCCATCCATCCATCCATCCATCCATCATCAATGTATCTATCCATCCATCCATCCATCCATCATCAATGTATCTATTCATCCATCCATTTTCTTAATTCGCTATAACCCCTCTATAATGTTTAACAACCCTGTTCAGGCCATGCACTAGTTTAATATGTACAATATTTTCACAGACTGGTTCGAAGGTTGGCATTTTTAAGCTTCCTGTTTCTGAAAAAAATGAATACATAAAAAATAAAATGCTACTACAAGAAATTTTGTTTTAAAAAAGTCTAAAAATATCAGTAGATACTTCTATGCAGATGATGAAGATTCAATGAAACAAAGTTGTTGATTTGTCGTTTCTTTGAAAAATTCCATAAAGGAAACAACGCATGATTTTTTTTCCCATTGAATTACATCTAAACTCTCAATCCAGGTTCTTTCAGGGCAAACATATTGATCATATTTTGTCCTTACAGATTTCCTCATTGATTGGGTATTCTTTTCAACACAAAGGAATGTTTTCTGTGCTAAAGTTTCTGAACAGATGGCTACATAATTCAGTCTTGCTGTAGGAAAATTCTCAAATATCAATTCAACAAATTTCCACAAATCAAGAGCTTTATTTGATTGAATCTTCCTTTTCCGTAAAATGTTTGAACTTTGTGATGAATATTTCCCTTTCACATCAAAGTGGAGGCTAACAACCAGACGTTAGCTTCAACTTTAAGGTGTGATGGATAAATGATTAAAAAAAACGACGCAACCGCCGTGAAACTGGTATTTTAATGTAAACCTAAATCCACTATATTATCTGCGGGTGAAACAGTCGAGAGTCTATTTAGACTTTATTAGAGTTTGGTTAGTAAATTCATAAAACCCTGCTGTTCCGGGTAAACTGTAACAATCTGACTGTTAACTCAAGGAAAATAAAAGAGAAGGCCATAAAAAAACTGAGTTCTAGTTTGGTGAAATTAGTCCTGGAGACAACCTCTCAATGTCATTGTACATTCTAATTAATGAAAAAAAGAAGCAAAAAACTGAATGTTTGGGAAAACTAAAGAACTAGAATTACAACCAAACTTTCCAAAGATTCACAAATCATAAAAACCAAGAAACCAGGAAAGCAACAAGTACAAGTACAGCTCTGCCATCAGTGAAACGAATATAAAATGGTCTGAGAATGTAGTAGTCGTACGTCCAAATGAATGTACCTGCAGCAGCATTACTACACCAGCTGTTTATCAACTAGTCTTTCTTTGTGTTCATTTCTCTGAAGGTCATCATTTTGCTGCAGAAGTGGAGCATGGAGAAAGGACATGAGTGACTGTCAAAATCAGTGTTTTCAGCTTGTGAGTTCAGTACGCGATTGTTTTGCTTCTCTTACTGCCTTACAAGGTGATGAGGAGGCAAAACAAGTGTACAGAAATGCTCTGCATCGCTCTGTGACAATGCTTTTCACACCTCACAGCAAGACGGGAAAAGTGCTGTGATTCAAGTGAAGCTAAAAGCAAAATCTCAATGTTTCCTTCATGTCAAAGCTGCTTTTTCTTTTTCATTTAGATTTAAGACTAAACTGCAACAAAAATAAAACAAAATACTAAAAACTAGAATTACTGCATATTCAAAATGCTTATTTCATCTGAGTGTAGTATGACACCCCAAATATAAATTACATTTTATTATTTCAAACCTCATACTAGTCATGGGTCCGGCAACACCGACATGTGGGCTACGTGTCAAGCGTGTCGGTGTGTCACTGAGGCACCAAACTGCGTTTGTAAGGAAGCGCATCAACCAGCAGTGTTGCCAGATTGGGGGGTTTTCTGCCCAATTGGGTAGTTTTGATTTTTATGAGGTAAAAATTTGCTCGGGTGGGTCTGGCATTTGAACGATCTTTTATTTTGAAAAATCTTTTATTTTGAAAAATGACCAGATCGTCTTACTTACATTTCTGTCACTTGGGTGCTAAATCAGTCGAGCGGTTTGGTTTAACGGATGCGGGTGTTGACCCATCCCCGCACTTATATGGCCCCGTTGTCCCCGCCCACCTGTGACTGACATCGTATGTTACTGAATTTTTCCTAAAGGTCTTGGAAGTAGTTTTTTTTATTAAGTTTGTGTATTAATGTATTAATAGTTTTAATAGTGTTTTAGTCCCCCTCCCCTCCGATTTATCTTTGTAGGTCTAATGTCGTATTTTTTTCGGCAGGACTTTTGTACCTAAATAAAAACACTTCCTCAATGCTGAGATATTACAGATTGAGGCATGAGTTTGAACAAGCCACAATGACAATATCAAATATTATTGTGTATACAGATGTTTATTAAAATCAGTATATCACTGGAGTTTCTTAACTTGGTTGCCAGCAATGGTGTTTTCTGACCAGCAGGAGTCAGTATTGAGTGACACAGTATGGATAGAGCTTGAGTCATGTGCCGAAACCCTTCACAAGGCCTCACCTACCATCACTACCTCAAACTAAGATGTATTATGGAGACTAACTTAGAGCTCATTCAACCAACTTTCTTACACTAAAAAGACTCACTAAATGAACGTGTTGAAAACAGCTTTGTAGTCATTTCAGCTGTAGCCTGGAGCTACATTCACACTGCCTTCGACAACGCAACTTCAAGCGACCACTTCCAATGAGAGTCGATGTAAATGCACGTTTCAGGCTTCCATGTTTAAACCTCTTGCATTCACGTGTCTCTACGCCAGTTTTCTAGCCCTAAGTGTAAATAGTGCAGCTATTGGTCATATGTTGACATTAAATCAGGTTGAAAGTTGACCAATCTGGGACTCTGGGTGACTTCTTCTTCCAGTCTCTTTCTCTCTCCCACCTGGGTGCACTTGTAGCTTGATTGTCCCACCCTCCCTCCTGTTGTAATCCGCGTGTTCCCTCCAGTTGTCGCCAGATAGTTTTGTTTGTTTCTTGAGTGCTGCGAGGCTTCTAACTTGTTTTTCAGTGTTTATTCTGAATAAAAGAGGAGTTTTTGCTGGAACTTCCTGTGTCCTGTGTTTGTGTCCGCATTCGGATCCTGACATTTTTTAGCAATGCTATGTGTGAACCTGGCATCACAGAGTTTGATTTTGAATAGACCAAAAATCTGTCCATTATTTTCTAAGACCTTTCTCTAAAAGAAACTTCTGCAAAGTTGAGGGATTAGTGGGATTCAATGAAGTCTCTCCACTGACTTCCAGAGAAACATCTATATCTGAACGAGTCACTGGAGCAATCAATACTGTAAACAGTTCAACTCTAAGCAGCACTGCAGCTCAACTGTTGCTCAACATCAAAATAGTGGGCAGACATACCAGTGCAGGAGTATTCATCCACTCTGGTGAAACCTGGCAGGCAATCACACCGATGGTTGCCAGGAAGGTTGACGCACACCGTGTTGGCCTGACAGTAATGCATCTGCGTTGCACACTCATCAATATCTGTGGAGAAACAAGAGGTACAGTGAATGAATAACTCCCTGGCACTTCTTTAAAGACAGACTCTTGAGGCAAGAGAGGCGAGTGGAAGGAGTTCAATCACCTGCTGCGGTAATTACACTGCAGAAGACACGCCGGATCACATTTGTTACTTTAAACTCTTGAAGCTTGAACCAAATCACCAATATTTGCCTCTTTGTTGACAAATCTCTAACACCATGAAAGAAGGAAAACCAGGAAGCCATTAATGTGGTGTGAAAGAGTCGATGCTGCATTCTGGCTATATGTCAGTCCCAACTGCTCTTATGGGTGGATCCAGGCTGTCTGCAGCCGGAAAATGAGCAAACCGCTATGGCCTCCACGAAGATCGGAGACCACTTGTTGAGCCCATAGAGTGAAGATGTTCATGCGCTGGATAATCTACTGGTATGCTGCGGACCATAGTAGTAGTGAACACTTACACAACATGCAAAGGTAAGTTAGACACAAAGGCATCTGTTGTGTGCTATGCTTGCAGTCTAACTGTTGGAAATGAGAAAATTAGACAATCAGGGCGTAGTTTGTGTAGTCGTCCTACAGGCACTTACAGATCACCTTCACATCCTCTGCGTAGAGCATTTGCACGTGGTCAGCTAGAAGCCAGACAATGCACCTTACTAATGACTAGAGTGTGGTGCAAGGGTTTCATACGACGGCATCATCTGAACGTCATAAGTGTGTGTGATTTGCACAACAATGGTAGCATTTCTATGACGTCCCATCAGGTGGCCACACAAGCCTCAACGGAACTGCAAGACTCACCTATGGGGTCAAATCAGGATCAGCTGTACATTTTAAAAAACTAAAAATTTGAAAGCAGTTTTAAACTAAAAAATAAACAAACTTGAAATAATTATTGAACATTTGAAAAAATAATAATAAAATTGAACATTTAAAAAAATATATTGAAAACTTGAAAGAAAACTTGTGAAAGTGAATATCGAATAAATGCAAACATTTCACTACGTTTATTTATGACTCCACTGTGTTCTGATGGTGAAAGTGTGGATAGTTCATTCAAAAATTACATTTAAATACGTTTCTTTGCTTGAAATTGATCAACTGCAATGCATTGTGGTCTACATCCGCTAACCTAGTCAGAATCGATGCATGCTAGTTTCTTGCAAAGAGTTCTGGGAAATGTCCAGTGCGCTCAATTTTGGAATAAGTAGATTCGGACAGCACTAAGAAATGGCGAACACACTATATAGTGATTAGAGGAAGAATTCGGACACAACCTAAATGTTAAAGTAGGGTTCCACAAGTAAAGTATTACACAAAAAGCGGTTTTCAGATGAAGGTGGTGAAATTCTAATGAGAACAGTTTGTGTCAAAAAGTGTTAAACATGACTGGGATTCATCATATATTCAGAAATTTGAATTCCTGTCTCTTAAGCATCTCTTTTTTCTATATATACATCCTTTTAATTTCAGCCAGAGAGGCGTTAGTGATAAAAACAAACTTAGAAGACAAATAAAAGCAGCAGGAAGGCGAGAAGAGCAGCAGAAGAAAAGCAAATGAGACGGGGACGCTTTTATGAAGCGGACAGAAATCAGAGGAGAGCATCAACTCCCCTGACATCCATAATGTAGAGCTAATATCATGATAAATTACATCTCCTCTTCATACACAGAATTCTTCTCTTCCTAATGTAGCTTGAAAGACATTGTGTGAGCATTAAAACGCACAGCTCAGGGAAGCATTAGCCAAGCTGGATGGCTGCTGATGAAATGGGATTGGAAACACACAAGGAGGCGAAGACGCCCGCTTGTGTGTGCGTGCTGGTGCAGGGCAGCAGAACGCCTGATTCCTGAGGTAAGAAAGCCTTCCCGCCTCTAAAGGACAGCGGGGAGGGCAGTGTTTGTAGAGTACGTTTCCATGTCCCCGAACAAAGCAGCTCCAAGGTGTTTAGCTCACACGAGTTTGTTTTACAATGAAACCAAAGTGGATGATACATGTAATTGACTTACATGCAACACCCAGAGGTTCCTCATCTTTCAAAAATGAGCAGTGCTGCATTGCACACCCAAACAGAAGCAGAAGGGGTGCAGGCATGGAAAAGCATTGATGGCCTCAAGCAATAAAAGCATTGATCTCCTACATCAAAAACAAAACTAAGTATGAGAATGCAAAACCGAACCTAAATCCTTTTATCCTGAGCACACTCGGCCCTGAAAGCCAGTCCTTTGACTACTCAAAGCCCGGTTCAAATGTGGCGCCAGCTGTGCTGTGATGTCATACGGACATCCAGCCTCAATATTTCAGTCCACAGCGTTTGTCAACCTTTATTATGAGCAAGAAAGGCATCTAGTTTGGAGTCGGACTCACAATGATGCTCACAATGATGCTGTTTTTCAGCCTCATCTCCCTTTTGTGTTGTTGCACACGTGTGCGTCGGTGCACATGTGCACGTGTGTGTTTTGGCCCTCTGCAGCGTCCTGTGGGAGCACTGTTGCCGGTGAGGTCTGCTGACAGAACTGGAACCATCATTTCACAGGGGAAAATGCATTTTTCTGGATTT
>NC_050514.1:2079264-2097976 GCF_002922805.2 Oryzias melastigma
AAGTTCACTCCTCTCTTCATCTCTCTGCTGCTTTATTCATGCTCTGATGTAGGTCAGGGACATGTGAGGGGAGCGGTTAAAAATAAGGTGTGATCTGACCCCGCCAGTGCACGTGCCAGCCCCCCTTTTTGCATTTGTGCATCTGGGGTTAAAAAAACCCAAAAATAAACGTGGAAGAGCAAACGCTGAACGTCTACACGCTGAGAGTAAAAAGACAGAAAAAAACAGCCAGCTTTTATTGTTCCGCCCATTAGCATGTCTCTGCCACGCCTCTGAACAAAGGGATTTCCAGATGCTAATGGATCACACACTGTCTGAGAAAATGTGTTTACACGAGAGTAACACTATACATTTAAATACAGTTTCTGTATTTACAGGAAGCTGTTGTCCAATCAAGCCGACAGACAGAAACAAACCCTTTCACATAACCACAGGCCTTGGTAAATGGTAAAATGCTGTAAAACACTTTTTTGTAGAAGGCCCATAGTGCTTTACAGGCACAGGCCGATTCAGAAAATATGTCTTAAAAAACAACAAAGGTTTTTGGATTTTGGATTAAAACAGCATAATCACAGTATTAGTGCTGCCAGAAATGATTATTTCAAGAGTCGACTAATCGCTGCATTAATTTTTAGATTAGTTGACAGATCGGATTACACAAACTGGAAGTTAAACACACATCTTAACTATTATTAGCTTTAAATTTGAAGTGTTAAAGCTATATGCTAACTAAACTTAAAGACAGTTTGGATGATAGTTTATTAAAGCTTCAATGATTACTGCAGAATCTTCATTAGTTTCTGGTATTTAAACAAGACTTAAATCAAACAAGGTCGGCATCTGAAACAGATGAACTGTTTCTCACAAAAGATAAAGTTTTGGTCTCACCGACTCAAATAGAACAAAAATCAATTTTATGGTGCTGAACCGTATTCAACTTCACTACACTCTGACTCAATATAATTCCAAACTGTACGATGCTCTTGCTGGTAGCAGGAAAGTTAGCATTTCTACATGTCTGCAGAGAGACTTGATCTCCTTTGAGAACAGATGTTTCCTTCAGCAGAGACATTTCCCTCTGTTGGGGTACAGGTTGAAGGAATGCACAGAAAACATTTAGCTAGTAAGTTTCCTCTCTGTTTCTGCCAATGTTAGCTTAGCATGACGATGATTGGGCTACTTCAGGTGTTCAAGCATCGCTGTAATGCTGCCATGGAACACAAGTTCTGCCTTGCAGATATTGCATTGGACACTTTTGTCCTTTATTTATTTCTTTATAATGTTTTCCACTTTCAAGCTCTGTTGTCGTGTTGTTTTGGTACAAAGTCTTCCTATAACTTCCTGTGATATCACTCCTAACCTACATTAGGACAACGGCGCATGTGTGTCAAAAACAATGGAAGATGATATATTAAAAAAGCTTTCACCAAAGTTTTGAGATTAAAAAAAAATAACATGACTAATGGACGATTGTTTTAGTTGTCAGCTATTTGAATACTATTTGAATAATATATTATGAATACATAATGTATACATAGCCAATTAGCTTTCCAGCCAAAATCCCCAAACCTTTGTTGTTTTCTATGACAGAGTTTCCACAAAGCGGCAGGAATCCATCAGAAATTTGTCTTTGTGAGCTGGACTGTTGGCCCAGAGCAACTCCGCCCCCTCTTCCCCTCTGTTGAGAGCTTGGAGCAGGGAGCTTGTGGCTCACCCAGTTTATTTTCTATGTCACAAATAAGCTCTTTTAGAACAGTTTTTTTGTCTGCTCCTGATTTGCAAAAATAAATAAATAAATAAATAAAAAATACTTATAAATGAAATTTTGAGCATAATTTTATTTATATATGTCCTCCATCATCAGAAAAATGGGAGAATTACACATGTAAAACATCAAAAACAGTTTTTATTAGCGTGGGTCTTTGAGAGAAAGAAACGACTTACATTTTTTGACTATCCATATACATCCTTCACTTTTTAAAGATGGTTTTCATCATGGGTTGTTTCCCATGTATCTATCCATGCTACTGCAGTGCTAGTACCAACCGTGTGCCATTCTCTTATAGTGTGAAAGCACTGAAAAAGGGCCTAACGCTCCTAACATAGTAGAAAACTTTAATTTTAAAGTTTTCAAACAAAACTGTCAATGTTTCATTGAACTGGAAAAAAAAGCTACATTTACTGGGCTCGTTGTGGTTTGTGTGTGTGAAGTGACCTTAAAATGTTGTGTTCAATGAAAGCTGCTGCTACATTTTTCTTTGCTGTAACATTTTCAGTTTTAGCCAATGTCCCACTTGAATAAGTTTCAGAACTTATTTCTCACATTTTCAAAAAGCTTCTCTTTCTGAGTTAGAATGGAGCAGGCTCCTCAAAGACTAGCCTCAACAACAGAAAGAAAAAGCTTGAAATCACTTTCAAACGTTGGATGTGTACTCTTAGACATTTATCAAACCAACTTGCAAATTGTAAAAATGACTGGTGTACTCTTAAGTGTAAAAAGTTAAGTTCAAGTACCCCCAATCACGAGCACATCCAGCATGTGACATAGAACTAGCGAAATACTGTACAAAATGTATTGAGCTTTAAACTTAAATATTGTTAATTCTTATGTTAGATGTGTGAAATAAAAAAAAGAAAATGTTTCAAAACGTCATAAATTAACTGAGCCAAACAAAGAAATTATGTAACTCACTGATATTTGTAATAACGATTGATAACTGAATCATTGTACAACTTTAGCAAAAAAAAAAATTCCAAAACAAATGAGTAACTCCAATGGCTACAGAAACTGCATGACAGTGATGTAGCATGAGGTTGCTAACCCTTTAAAGCCCCTCCATGACTCTTCTCTTCTCCAGAACCTGAACTAGACACTAGAAACAGATGAGGGTTTAGTGCATGTGCAGCAGAGCTGTTGATGGAAAGAAGATCATTCATTCAAACAGAGTCTGTCCAAGACAGTTTGATGGATTTAAAAGGAGAAATACTCAGAAATGCAAAAATGAAATGATTTCTTATTACATTTGTTCTCTTTCATGAGAAAAATGCTACAGATACATGTTAAAAACTCAAAGACAGAATTTACATTGTAAGGGGGACTTTAAAGTTGGTTTAGGTGCAGAAAATTAATCTGCATTTAAGTAATGTTAGAAGTTTTTTTGTTTGTTTGTTTACTGTGTGTTTTTTGGGTTGAACATGCATTTTTCAGATCACATGAACGCACCATTTGTCTAAATTTGCATTTTCCTTCGATTGACATAAACTCATTGGTGCAACTTGGATTAAAATGAGATAATATCACATTTTTGAAATATATATATTAATTTTCATAATTTTTAAATAAAAGCATGTTTTTGTCTGGAATATATGTTATTTATTTGTCTTACTAAATGGATTATCAAAAACTGCGATGCATCTCATTTGGTCCAGTCCTGACAAATTTTAGAACCCATGAGTGAAAAAGTTTGCCCATTCTTGTGCTAACCCTTTAACACTTGAGAGAAAAATCCGAATTCTGCTGGACTGCTCCCCCTACTGGCACAGTTCAATATCACCGAGTGACATCAGCAGAGCATGTATCTGAATGTGCAGTTTTAGCACAGATGTGCCATCTCCACTGTCATCTGATGTCCTGAACGTAGATAGATGCAATGCTACTGAGTATTCTGAATGTTTAGGTTTAGTGCACATTTAAAGACTGTTATTTAAGTTAATTATTTGAGTTGATTCTATCTTTGTTGCAAAATGAGTATTGAGATGGAGAGAGTTCTGCTATTGTTGTTATTTTAGCCCTAAATCATATTTGTGATATTTCCGAGGAATGATAATTATTGTATTTATGTTTCCGTTTGTAGTTTTTTTCACACTTCTCTTCATTAAATATCCAGTGCGACACACATGCCTGTCCCAGATGTTTGATTTTGAGGAAAAGTTAGCTCGCTGTGAAAACCAGACATAAAGCTCAGAGTCAACGTTAGGCGGTAACAGCACAGTATCCCTCCACCCTGAGGGTGTTTGGCGCCCCCCTGTGCTGTGGAGGTGAAGCGCATTTCTTCATGGGGTTGTGCTCAGAAGCACAGAGGTTCACATTTAAATGTAAGTAATGACTTTTTGTGTTATCATGACTTTTTAAAGTTAAAAAAACAAATGTTTTTGTGTGTTTTCCAAGCGCTAGCAGCTACGTGCTAACATAGATGACTGGCGACTATTGATGACATCATCAAGTTCCCAACCGAGGCTGTGTCTGCAGCTCACCACTCCCCCAGGGAATGGGTCGAACGTGGAGCACAAATTTCACACATCTAAGTGTGTCTGACAACTAATGGGACTTTAAGTGTGTGTGTATGTGTTTTAATCAATGTATTTAACTGTCTCCGTAATGAGTCTTCAATTAATGCTTGAAATAAACCAATAAATCAAATCAAATCAGGTATAGAAATAGACAACATTTGATTGTAGGTTTTAGATTCAACTCAGGAACAATTAAAAATGCATTGCAGGTGTTTTCTTTTTATTTGTGATGACTCAGTGAATTGTTCTGCAGATTTTCAAGTGTTAGACTTTGTGTATAGGATTACTGAGTCTAGTCTAAATTCTTTACATTTATAGCATTTGGCAATCCCACACTGTGTTAATTATGTGAAATGCACAGTGTCACTTTGAAACAACTCATGGAGCAGGAAAGTGAGCCCGGAAATCTCCCTCCAGGCTCCTTTCTCCCCACAGAGGTGGTAACTCAGACAACCAGCACCAACTTTAAAAAGAACTGCTATTATCCCTTAAAAGCCTCTGGACTTGAAAAGATTTTTATGATGGGGGGGGTCATTTCCACCGTGAGGGAGTGCAGAGGCCTCGTGTGGCTCAACACAGAAAGCAAAGCCTCTTATCTTTTCCATGCTGTAAACAAACCAAAAAACAAACACAAATAAAAATCCAAGAGAATGCAGCTCAAGACTGCACCTTTCTGGAGCTCCCCTCTCCAGTTCAAAGGGCAAAAAGAAATGCTGATGTGTTTGGTTTAGGTACATGTGGAGTACAGCAGCATCCGTCGCCATGTTTGCCCCTCCAGAGCAGGAGGTGCGTCGGCTGAGCGGATTAGAGTCTGCTACTGTAGGAAGAACGCCGTTCGCATTGTCTGGCGGGAAGCAGATTGTTCGCGGAAGAAGTGAAAGGTACGACTATCTATCAGACGACGGAAAACTGCACAAGAGTGGTGGTTTAATCTTCCTGTCATGGTGCAACTCCAACGAGGAGCTGCCATTCACGGGAAGTGCACACTGACATTTTCAGAGAGGAGCTCTGAAGACTGCAGCTGTGACGAAGTCCCGGTGTCAGACGGAGCGCCGCAGTTTACCTGGATGACAGGTGCCGTCTGCGTTTTGGCAGAGATTCTCACAGGTATATTTACGGCAAAGCTTTGAGCTCTTCTCCAAGGCGCCCACACTGACATAAATCAATATATTAGGCAATAGGAAGCAGCACAGTGTCCCCCCTCCCCTCAGTCTAACAGATTACTTCACAGCTGAAGTCTTGTTGTTGCAAAACGTAACAGCAAAGGCAACAGGATTTGCTTTGTCAAAACAGGAAAATGTGCCGCACATCAAAGACAAAAGCAAACCGGAGTAGCGGCGTCTGATCTGTTCTAATGAGCGTCCAAGTCTGCCCGGCAATCAAACACACCTCATCCATTTTACAAAGCTTTCCTGATCTCGCAGAGAGCTGTCAACACTCCCGTCGCAGCTGCAGCTCAGAGGACACTGATTCAAAGGCTTGGAGGAAGGCAATTTGAAAGCAATAATTAACCCAGATATTCAGACTTTAAGCTGAGCTGTACCTCCTTTAAAAATGTACATCACAATTTCAGCTCTTTACAGTAAACGCCCCCAAAAACCTTTTTACTGCAGCAACAATCTGTTTTTTTTCCAACAAGAAAATCCTGTAAAAACGCAATATTCTCCTCATTACTCAACGTTTAGATTTTCTAGTAATGCTGCAGCCCTTCTTACAAATATAAGCACATATTTTCCTGCAGCCCATAATAAGGAATGCAACGCTGCCACACACACATGATCAAATTATTTAAAGGCACAGTGTGTGCTATGCATATGGAGATCCTCCTGGAAGCACATGCCTGCCAGCTCACAAACATTTCCAATGATGAGCTGGTTATCAGGACACACTGCCGAAGCTGATAAGATGAGGAACGAAAGGGAGGTAGATGCACAAGATACCAGGAAAAGACTCAGATGCTTTTAACATGGAAGGCAGGTTCAATCTCAAAGACCAATAGTTGTCATCCCAACTTGCTAAAACTGATTTAACATTCCATCTTTTTCTTTAAAAAGTCCTCCTTTGATGAAAATCCTGTTTTTGGAGTTTTTAAAATGTATGTGGGACATTTTTCTTAGAAAAGAAAACAAATTTAACAAAAAATCATTTAGTTATTGCATTTCTGAGTATTTCTCCTTTTAAATCAGTCAAACTGTCTTGGACAGACTCTGTTTGAATGAATGATCTTCTTTCCATCAACAGCTCTGCTGCACATGCACTAAACCCTCATCTGTTCCTAGTGTCTAGTTCAGGTTCTGGAGAAGAGAAGATGGTATCTTCACATTGACTGCAGTCAAATGAGCCGCCGTTCACATTTCTGTGGTCAAATCAGCATCACTGGATTTTTGGTGTGAGTTTCATCCAATACTTACGGTAGCAGGACTGAGAACGCTGGAAAATCTCCACCAGACTCCACGGAGCTTCTTGATGTGACCACGGAAATGTGAACGGCGGCTCATTTGACCGCAGTTGGAAAGGATTATAAATCAATGAAAGAGCATTTTGATGTTAGCTTTGATTATTTTATCAAGAACTCTGAGAAACCAATGATTGAATGTATTGATCACAGTCAATAAACATTGGAGAATTAGCTAAAAGAGTCTTTGGTGAACTGGAAGGAGAAAGAATCAGGATTTTGGAGGAAGTTCTGTCCATGAAGATAGTCTGAGCTGACATCCGGATCAGAACCATACGGCTGGACATTATCCAGATTGATAGATGTTTTTATGTAGCAGCGGTGAAGATTTACGCAGGCGAGACACAGAGCTAACACAATCAGACAGGAGGGGATCAGGGACGGGGCTACTCAGTTCAACACTAGAAGACACGCCCCCTCAGAGGAGATTTTGGAAACAGGTTTCATATCAACATGAAAAAAGGCTTTTTAAGATATTAAGGTAGTGAGATTTTGGTTAAAAATCATAATCATAATTAAAACACTACTGGAAACTTTTTTTTTAAATTAAAAAACTTGTCATGGAGAGTTTGATGCTTTTCCTTGTGGACATCAACCCATTTGTCCAGGTAGCACAGAAATGAGAAGTAAAGCCACCATTTGCACTCTCCGAAAGTCCAAACTGAACTTCAAAACATTTTGTTTTCCATTAAAAAAAACATGTTTTTTTTTTTAAATCAAGATTGAAGTACTATTATATGTTACTTCTTTCTCTTATGAGGTGAATTACCAGAGTAAGCCACTCATCTGCTCCTGGTCTGGCCCTTCTGTCAAATTTTAGAGCCCTTTGTGGCCCACGAGTTAAAATGTTTGCCCACCTCTGGTTTATAGCAAAGAGCCTTTAGCGCCAATAAACAAGGTTAGAGCAAATCCATTTTAGGAAACAAGCATGTCCACTGCAAGAACTTTAGGCATCCATGATGTCAGAAGCTCATTTCCAGTCCAGAAGAAGACAAAAACAAACAGTGCTTTCACATTTAAATCTTTGCTTTAGTGCCTTTTCCTAGATGATGTGTCCCCATAGCAAAACATTTTGTTTGGGTAAACTGACATGGAATTACTTAAGCAGAAATGGTCAACAACTTGGATAAATTGGGATAGATTTAATTTGGATTCTGCACCAGGCTCTACTGCAAACTAACAGAAACCCTTAGAATGCAAAACTGTTTGCTTTCCCCACTTTTGGTGGTATGCACAACTTCTCTGTGAACTCTTTCACCTCCAACAACACCCTTCCCCGTATGGAGCTTTTTTTTTTTTTCTCCACAGCAGCAGAAAAACGCTGCACCTCTCACTGAGCCAGGCTCTCGTTGCATATAAATCACTTTTAGGTGTGCTAACAGCCAAATTGTGCAGTCATCTGCTTTTAAAAGTCCAAGTAAAAGCTTGTTTTAGATCGTCGGCAAGTTTCAAATGTGAGTGGGTAGTTGCCAGGTAACGCTAATAGGTCATTGCTAAGTACCTGCATGGAATAACTGATAGCCCATTAGTCACCACTAACCTTGTAAAACACTGGAAAAGAAAGAAGAGGTGAGAGAGGCGGTGTGGTGTCGGTGTTAAGCTAACGGCTGAGGCGGGGATTGGGACTTTTCAACAGCTAAACAAGGTGTTGTCTGTGTGTGGAAAGAGGCACAAGGAGAAAAACGAAAAAAAAAAAGGAAAAAATTCATAGACAAGATGAACAGCCAATCAGGATGTAGAACACTATGCGGTGCTTAAAAAAGAAAACAGCCAGAACTGTACTACTATTTATCCCACAGTTTTTACTGTCTTAAGTTTCATTTGAGGTATTCAGGAAACACAAACGAAAATTGTCAACTAAGAAAAATTAAAAAAACAGTTTATTTGCTTTGGGTTGTAGAATATATCTGAGTATATGAATGAATTTCCCCCCCGGGGATAAATAAAGTATATTTGATTTGATTTGATATTCAACACATTGTCATTCCCAAGTCGTCACATATTGACGTTTGGTTAAGGATCCCTCTGCACGACTTTTTGACGTTTTGGGTGTCCCCAACTCCTAATTTGCTGGCCCCCGTTGATGAGGAAGAAAGTGATCAAAAGACTCAATTGTAATTTAGTCATTTTAATAAAAGTTGGATTAAGCTTCTACAGAGATCTCCAGGTCTTGGGGCACGCAAGGACAAAGAGTTATAACATAAGGTTCACGTATGTTGAAGGCAGTTTGTCAGGAAATAGATAAGCCCAAAAGACCTTAACACCTTGTATGGTCATCTTCACCAAATCTAAAGCTTGAGTGGTCAGTGTCCATGGTCCTGCTCCCGCCAACAAGGTAATTTATGGCTTTGACAGTGGAAAAGTACTGATTAGGTCCCTTGAGGAACCACCTAACTGGTTTCAACTTATTTTCAGCTCCCTGTGGATTGATGTAACAATGCTTTTATCAATTAACAATAACAAATCAATAACAAAATATAAAAGTGCAATATAGCATAAAAGTATTTGCCTTCATTTAGTATAAAAACCCATCACTGGCTGTTTGTAAGATCAAGGATCCGCAACCCTGATGCTGTACCAGATGCGCACTGGTCCTCGGCACGCATGCAGCACCGGTACCTTAACCATAACCCAGTACTTGTTCACGTCCGGTACAGAGTCCGGTTCGTGCCCGGTAGGTACCACGTCTAGTCCGGTGTCGGGTTAAGGTTAGGGTACCAGTACCGGTGTGCTACGCATCACGGTACTGGACCAGTTCTGGTTCGTAGCCCGGAGGTTGGGGACCCATGATTTCATGGGAACAACCAGCACGTCAAAAAACGACGAGTTGGGGACACCCAAAATGTCAAAAAGTGACGCGGAGGAGCCCTTAACCAGAAACGTCAATATGTGACGAATGTGTTGGCATATTATTTGATTGTTTTATTTGCAGGTCGACTGAGAAAATGAGTCAAATTGTTGTTCAGACTTTATTACTTTTAAAAGTTTTTCATTAGCCAATGTAACATTGTATCTATCACACATCAGAGGAATGTATATTTTAATTTGAACGACCTCAATAAATTGAGGATAAAATGACACATATTTTAATAGAGTATATAAATGTTTAAGCACTTCACTGCGGGGGTGCCCCATTTTCCTGAGTGTGGGGTCCAGTGGGAAAACAGCACAGTGAGGGTAGATCAGCACAAGAGGACGGAGAGCAGTTTTTACCCACAACAAACAGAGTTTTCTGTCCCGGTGCCCAGGCTGTTGGGAGGGCACGAGCAGCAGATGGTCAGCTTTGGCCTCCATTGTCTCAGGAAGAGGCAACAGGGAGAGAGGCGTGCCCTGCTCGGCCCCGGCCTTGGTGATGGCACAGACGAGTCCTGCATCAGTGTCACAGACAACCTCTTCCTCGTAATTAAGGCCAGCCCCTCTGGTTCCACCTGACAGCAGAGAGCAGCTGGAGGACGGAGGAGGAGAACTCTCCTGATGAACAGCAGCAGGGCCACTTTCCTGTTCCAAACGGGCCCGGATGTGCTACCAAGCCGCATGAAGATTTTTTTTTTTAATCGAATTCCTTGGTGGGCTTTAAGTTCTAAACCAACATCAAACTTTTACCAGAATTCACGTTCTACTTTTGTAAGTATACTGACTAAAGCCAACACTTGCAATTCCTGGAAAACTGCTTTGGAATTCAGACTCCCTCCAATGAAAACGTAGTTTCTGGTGTTTTTAACACATGCTTTTGTCATTTTTCTCATGATGAAGGACATGTATTTAGGAAATTAATCTCTGAATTGCATTTTTAAATGGTAAATCTGTAAATTGAGTGTAAACAGATGGGCGACGGGATGGAGAGGTGCGCTTACTCTGTCCTTACCACAATTAGAGGCAAGTTTTAAATGAACTACTGCTGCTTTGCAGAAAGAATGTCCTAGAAATGAAATGTTTTTAAATAATTTTTGGCTAAAAACAGGATTATTAAAATTAAAAAAGCACAGACAACACTTTTACAATAAATTAAAAGATGATTGAAGTAGGTCTTCAAGTCCCCCTATGACAATTTTTTTAAATAAAAAGAAAATGTTCCCAGTTGTGTTTTAATCATGATTTTTGAAGATTTTACCCAAAATCCCACAACCAAAATGTCTTAACATTATCATTAACATCAACATTTTTCATGTTGATCTGAAGCCTCTGTTTCCAACATCTCCTCTGAGGGGGCGTGGCTTTTGGAGCTGAGCTGAGTAGCCCCGCCCCTGATCCCTCCTGGCTAATTCTCCCATGTTTATTGATGTTGCTGTGACCAAAACATTCAATCCATTAGTTTCTCAGAGCAGAGTCCTTGGGAAAATAATGAGAGTTAACATCAAAATGGTCTTTCATTGATTTTCAATCCTTTACAACTGAAATTAGTTCATTTATGTTGATCACATAAGTAGTTCAGTGCTGTAAAGAGTTGCATATGAGCGCATTAGGCTGTTTTCCTCCACTATAAAATCCACTAGAATTTTGTTGATCAGGTAAACAACTGACAGGTTATGGTGGTCAGTAGAATGTGAATACTGGCACTAAAGCTCTGGTGTTAAAGGGTTAAAGACAGGAGACAGGTCAGACAGGTCACTTTCCATTGACTCTATTGATAAATGCTCCAACTTTACAACAGAAACAGAATTTCCAGTCTATCAAAGACATCTGTAGCGACCATTATTACATTTTTTTTTATTCTTTCACATGTGGTATTAATGTATCGTGCTCAAACTGGTTCATGGTGATTGACATGTACCTGTTGAGTTAGCTAGAAAAACAGCAGTACTGGATATGTTCCAGCATATTCCAATCTGTATTTCTCTCTTATTTGATCCCTTGATTATGTTAGCAAAGAAAATGACAACTGTGGGGTCAAAACCCAGTTTTAAAGTAGCTCAATAAAAACCAGAGAATTACTTTACAATATAGTTGGTCACTTTCACAGACATTTATTTCAAGATAGAGTTTTTCTCAGCATTTTGTGTTTCCTGGCTGGCGTTGACTGTCATAACCTACAGTGTGCTGTAAACATCTGCTCAAATTAAAACAGTTTTTTTTTCTTTAAGTCAATCACAACCCAATTTGGAAATAATAAACAAGACTGTAGAAGAGACATTTCTCTCTGAAAGCTTTAAAAGACTACAGATGGGCAAAAATGATACTTTGACCCCTGTTTTATTTTCTAGAACAACATAATATAATGGCATTAGTCCATGGATAGAGGAAGAAACACGTGCTTTCTGTTGCTGTTCATTCAACATCTACCAAACAACAATGTTCTGCAAACAGAATACTGGAAGATTTGATTCAATGCAGTTCATTTAAAAGGCAGCTGTTTGAACCTCACGTTTTCATGAGGAGCAACACAAAGTTAAATAACAAATAGCGCCATTTGGATTTGTGATAATAAATTTGCCTTATGGAAACTAGTCAATTAAAAAAAAACTTTCAGAGAGTTTTTTCTGAAGTTTTTGTACTTTGAGGAGGTGGTTTTTGAGGCGTATCAAAATTAATGGAAACACTTTTTTTTAATTAAATGAGTCACGTGACCAACAACCGAATACCACGTTCAACGGGCGCCATACCAGGTCCCACAGTTTATCAAATGTTGAGCGTGTCATGCAGAAATCCCATGTAGCTTTCCACTCCATGGCCTGAATAAGACGCTGACATCTCCTTTGATAGATGATGATGAGCGCTATAGTACCGTGGCAGAAATTTGAAGGTATTTGCTGTAAATCAATGTATTGTTCACATTCATCGCCATGTTTTTATGTGACTTACTGAGTGAGTTGGTTTGTGTTTATTCGCATAATTATGATTTAGTTGAAACTGTGAAATTGAGTGCTTTTTTTAACATTTCAATAAAGTTTTGCGCATATGTGTAATAGAAACACAGCTACAAGAATCTTTGACACCAACAACCCAAATTCAGGCATCAGCAAGACATGAATATCCACAAGAATAAAAAAAAACAACTCGATTTGTTAAAATTCTTCATCTTGTTTGAGTAATGACTCTGTCATCCTTCAGCATTAAACCTATCATTAAATTTTCACCCTTAATCCTCACTTTCTCTTCCAGTCAGCCCCAAGGTGGTTACCGTCTACCTTTGCTCATCTAAAGTTCCCCCCCGGCTTCCATGCGGTTGGGCTTCTTCGCCTCTTCACCTGTACACTCTGCCCCCATCCTATCAGTCATACCTCCACTGTTGCCACCTTAAAACTTTTAATTGATACAGGATCCCGATGCCCCGAGCAGCTGACATTCAACACAATCTGAAGGACAACCGGGGAAATGAGGAGCCCATAATGGAATATGCCACTAGCACAAATGAGAGGAAAAAACGACTTGTAATGTGATCTGCTCCTATGCTAAAACATCAAGTGCAATTAAATGTCACTGATAGTAGCACACGGACAAGGTGCATACAAAACTGAAATATCTGCTGGTAGTGAGATCCTGGCAGACAATATTTTGGAGCCAACAAGCATTTTGAGTCAAATCCTAATGAAATGGTTAAGTCTTCAAAATGAGGACAAAGTCCAGACCTCAAATGATCCTAATTGAGAGGTATAATTAAGATGTATGACGTTCAAACTCCCCGACCTTGACTAATAATGACTCCTTCAACCTTTTAAAGCAAGCTTGGAATTAAAAACAACTATTAACTTGTATAACTCACTTATACATGGAAAACCTCTTTTAGTACACATTATATTTACTTATAGACCTAAACAATATCAATAGCGCTTTCGATTTTTTCCGATTTTCTTTTTTTCACACTCACAGCCAAGCACACAAACTGAAAAGCGCGCACACACTCACAAGCGCATGCAAACTCTCACAAGTGCGCGCACACTCACAGCCAAGCATGCACACTAACAGGCAGGCAAACTCGCAGGTCTGCACACACTCAGAGGCGCACACACACACTCACAGGCGCACACACACTCACAGGCGCACACACACACTCACAGGCGTGCGCACACACTCACAGGCAGGCAAACTCGCAAGTGCGCACACACTCACAGGTGCACACACACTCACAGGCGCACACACAATCACAGGCGTAGGCATACACTCACAGGTGCGCACACACTCACAGGCAGGGAAACTCACAGGGGTGCGCATACACTTGCAGGCACGCACACAAACAGGCGCGCACACACTCACAGGCGTGCGCACACACAGGCGAGCACACACTCACAGGCGTGTGGACAAACTCACAGGTGCGCGTACACACTCACAGCAAGCCTGCATAGAGAAATGTCATCTACTCTGCATTTCTTAATTTAGGCACAGACCGTGACAAACCGATTTTTTTAATTTTCTGCATCGATGAACATGTTGACAAGTTTGAATCCGTTTTTAACTGGTTCACGAAGAATTGTTACATCCTTAAATATCAATCTTAGACAGCTGTTTGAAAATATAGTGAAGAAGGCATGGTGCTTACACCTCTCACCTTGTAAAATTCAAGTCTTTACACTTTTGTAAGGATGCTAAATCAAGTATAACCCCTTTTTTGTTTCAATAGCTCTTGTTTTTCTCTCTGGAAGGCTGTGAACTCTGTTGTTCCAGACCTTTCCTCTCCTCTGTCTTCAACCCCTGCGGTGAACTTTTGTCACCCCCCCTGGGAGAGGTTGTCTCCTGGCAAGGCAGGGAGTCACAGATAGGGTGCATTCAGTTGAGTACCAGGTCAGCCTTTCCGCGCTTATCTTTTTTTCATGTTGCACTAGCTGTACGCTGTGACTTCATCAAGGAGCCAAAGAGCGGAGAGAAAGGGCCCATTTTCATGTGCGAGCGCAGGACACGGAATTTGCAAGCGTGAGACCTTTTTTACAAGGACACAGGGCATAAGGGGGCAGACTGAGATTAATGACAGGAAGCAACAACTTTCTTTCAGCATTAGAGGAGTAATCTCTGTCAGTGAGGAGAAAAGAAGAAGGGGCACTTTGCCTTGGAAGAGCAGTAGAGGTGAAATGAACCCTGTCTAGTTTAACACATAGATTAACATCAGTGTTATCTGACATTGTCTATCTAGTAACTATGACATTCATTTCCCTTTAAGATTATATCCATACCACTATGTTTGTCTAGTAAATAAACTCAAATTTATGCTATAGGAAGAAACACAGTACAGCGGAAGCATCTTTTTTTCTGGGACATAGTTGGCTGGTTTGGGTCTAACGCGATCCTATATGGATTCAGCTTTGACATGGATCTGATGGGATTTTTAAGCACTATAGGGCAGGATTCTTCAACACCATGAAAAGTTGGGATGCCCGAGAGCTGGAAACAGCACAGACTATAATGGAATAAATAAAACGTGCATTTACTCCGTAAGTCTACTTTATTGCTAAATGCCTGAAAGCCCTTCCTCCTGTCAGTGGATAGTAAACAGAGGGACGGTTCGATGGAGTATTAAAGCCACCATAAAAGGAGTAAACACATATTTGAGGATATATTTGTAAGATTATGAGAGGAAAAAAGTCAATTTTTTTAAAGAATAAAGTTGAACAACTCTAAAAGAAAATTCAACGATTTACTAAAATACATTTGTAGAATGTATGCTTAAATTTCGATGTTTCGCGATACAAGTGTGACATAATTCATGTTTCCTGTATTCATCATTCGTCAATGTGCACAGATGTTTGTCGAGGGTTTCAGTCAACAGCATATTTATGGCTTTCCACGTACCACAGATATATAATGATTGTATTGTGTTTATGGTAAAGATATTGCGTTAAAATTACATAATTGACGCACAAATTACTAATGAATTGCATATTAACAGCGTAAACAGTGTAATAATCACACATAGTTCAAGTACGACTCGTGTATTGAGTGAGAGGTTTGTGCTCTCTTATGGGGTCCAGATGACCCCACCCTCATGTGTGATCCCTCCCGGTGGACAGGATTTCATGTCTCCCACAGACACCAGCAAAGATTAAAAAAAAAAAAATACTTGGGGAAAAAAAAAAAGTTCAGCATGTTATCTTGTGAGGTCCAGATGACCACACTTTGAATGTAAACAAGCCTAACAAGGGTTACACATCGTTGGATCTTTTACCTCTCCTGCAGTCTATACCAAGTAGAAGTCTCCTGCTCCCCACACGCAGAAGGCGGGATGCAGGAGTGATACGACGGGCGCGGATGCCTTCCGTGAGGAGACAGACACCGCCCTATGAGAGACCTGATCCCCTCACCACGTGGAACAATCGTGGTAAGCTATATCTGCGTATCCATCATGAAAGAATCATGCACAATTGCACATAATTCACGCATTTATTTATTAAAGTATGTTAAATACGCATGAACTGCAAAAATCACAACTGACTCAAAATTTGGAACAACTCAAAACTGTGTTAAAGTAAGGACCCATCAGCCAAAATCGTCATCTGCAGACATCAACGAATGACTAGCACATGAAACTCTTACGAATTATATATATCACGTATCTTTTACGAAAAATTGAATTTTTTCCATGTACAACATGCAAATTGTATGAACGTCCAGTGTGACGAAGCCTTAGGAATCTGCTTTATTTTTTGTAACGTACAACTTCATTCTTATGAAATTTTTACTTTGTTTTCATAAAAGTCTAACTTTTTAAAAATTATTTTTGACTTAGATAAAAAATTTAGGACATTTTTTTCTACTTTTTTCAACTTTAGAACTTTTCTCCAATAAAATGTCATTTTTTTTTTTTTTTAATCATTTTACAGCCTTTTTTCCTCAAATTTTGTTTTCTTTAATGAAGGTCATAGTACTCCATCGTAGGAAGGAGTGCAAACCCCCACCTGCTGTAAAACATGATTCAACATGATTCTGAAGCAGGGGTGTCAAACTCCATCACACAGGGGGCCAAAATCCAAAACACACCTTAGGTCACGGGCTGAACAGGATAAACATTTATTGAAAATTTTTTAAACTTTAAAAACGTAACTTTTTAACATCACTGTCAATAAAAACAGGTAGGAATATTATTCCAGAATAAATCAACTTAAACCTTAAATAACTTTCAATATTTTACTCTCCATGAAAATATATTTTGTCAAAATTATACAAGTTGGAAATGAGCACAAGATAACATCGGGCCATTAATAACAATAAAACAAAATGATCTGGAGGGCTGGATAGAATTACCCCGAGGGCCGAATCCAGCCCCCGGGCCTTGACTTTGACAAATGTGTTCTACACCCACCATCGGAACTACTGCATGATGCTGGAAAAACCTTAGCCATAATACTATGACTTTAATTCAAAAAATAATTGAACTCGTAGGTTTTCTTCCAAAAAAGAAACAAAAATCTGTTTCCCTCTTTTATTTTATTTTAATTTTACTTTGATCTTATAGTCAGTCATTTTGAAGTGTAAACATAACCTATACACTTTTGTAAATTTTAAGATTTCTGTTTCATGAATAAAATGAACAAAGGTTTATATTTTTAAGAGGGCTCACATTAAAATGTGTTAAGTCGTTATATTAAATCAAGAAGACTTTCTTCCTAAACTGTAACTTTAAGGTTCATAGCTATGTGAAAAACTCTGCAGACTATAAAGTTTAACGTGTTACAAATCTGTTGAATTCAGTTCAAGAAAGTTCTGACCTGCCAAGATCTGATGTTTCTGAAAGGAGAACAAGAAGAAAAAAACAAAGAAACTCCCATATTTCAACATTTACTAACATTTGTGATCCTTGCCTTTACAAATTTTAGGTTATGGCAGATCAAATGCAGCGACTTCTATTTCTTACTTCAATGTGATGTGAAGATTGAAGCCATTTTCCTACAGGGTGAGAGTAAAATGACAGGTACAATATCAAGCTGATGGCAGAAGAATAGAGAAGAAAATCACACCACTCTGCTGTATTACAATCATGGAAATGATTCTTCCCTTGAACATAACTTGCAGATAAAACTACATTTTTTTACCTGACACAAGTACTTTATTTCTTATACGTGTTTGATCAGAAAAAGAGGAAGAAACTATTTAAATAAGCCTTTAAGTGAGAACTGGTTTCAGAGAAGATCTTTAAAGACCCACGATCATCTTTTAAACTATTGTAAAAGCGCTCTTAGGGATATTTTAACTACAATGATGTCGATGTTCCATAGTAATAAAATGTCTTTTATTTGCCATAGTTTCTGCAGAGCAACATTAGAAATGTGCCTCTAAATTGTGAAGATGTTGGTGTGGAGAAACCCCGGCCCCACTTCCCCTCCACATCAACCAATCCATGTCGGAGGCAGAAGTTGGATGTTCTCCATAACGAAAATTGTACTTCATGTTTGGGGGTTACCTGCCTCCCGTTTCCGTCCCGTACCAGCAGTGAAAAGCGTGCTGTGGAGTATTCCGTGCTAAGAGCTCGGAGAAGGAAGCTACTGTGGTCTGCACAGCAAATTTTCTAGCTCCCAAAGGAGCTCTTTTTCCTTTTTTTGAATAAAGAAGTACTCAGAAAGGCTTAATTTCCTTTACATATGTGCTCCATCGTGAGAAAAATGCCACAAGAACATGTTAAAAACACCAAAAGCATGATTTTCATTAGAGTGGATCTTTAATGAAAATACCTGCACTCTCTCTTATGTGCCCTAAAACCCTCAAGATACCTTTATATGGTGTTATTTATTTGTCAAAACTGTGTGCAGAAATTAGACATGGAGTTTTGACTTATAAGGAATGCCATCCATACATTTATTACGTTTTCCATGAATGAAGTGACTCACAAGATCAGCTGATAAACTGTATTTAGACATATTTGGCGTTAAAAGTTCAGTAAATCCGCCAGTGCATGAGGGACCGATATATTAGCCTAGAAAAGAAATCACATTTTCACATCCTTTTCTTTTGTTCATAAAGTGGAGTTAGAAACCATTTTCCTGAACTGCAGAAGAAGTGTGTAAACAGTCAGGATTCAAAGTCTTTAGAGGTGTTAGCGTCTCATTT
>NC_050514.1:2098138-2103268 GCF_002922805.2 Oryzias melastigma
GTAAATCCGCCAGTGCATAAGGGACCGATATATTAGCCTAGAAAATAAATCACATTTTCACATCCTTTTCTTTTGTACATAAAGTGGAGTTAGAAACCATTTTCCTGAACTGCAGAAGAAGTGTGTAAACAGTCAGGATTCAAAGTCTTTAGAGGTGTTAGCGTCTCATTTGCAAGCCAGCAGGGAAACGAGGGACGGATCACAATTTCAGCTTGTAGTTTGGTCTTTGTGGCGTTTGCGGTTCAGCTGTTTGTGCACAGTTTAAAGGTCCTTTGGCTTCTTTTCTCTGTAATAATGAGGAACTGCCTCATTGTACCTCCTTCTTTGTTTTACTGCTCACACATCTAGTCTCCCAGCAACAGAAGTAACAGCTGCATTTGCAGACAAAAGGATTCAGCAGACCTTGGATTAAACAGTACGGCTACAGGGCCTGTGAAGCTGTAGATGGGGTATCGGGTTAGGAGAATAATGAAAACTACAACAAGAGAACTCTATAAAAATACTGAAAGTGCACAGCCCCACAAAGACTCCAGATTTAACAATAGAAAAGATTTACAACACATTAGAAGACAGATGATTTTGCTCCTCCTAGTCTTTACTTGGGGGCTTAAAGGTGACAACCCAAACTTTTAGATTCCGTATAATTTACAAGCACCTCATTTAAATTAAATCACAAAGTAGTTTGTAAGAGCCTGAGAAGTTAAATTTAAGAACAGTTTAGATTACAAAAGAGAGGGAAGTTATAATTTACTCATGTTAAAAGTAGAAACAAGAGATTCATGATTGTAAAAATAAAACAAAGCACTAAAAGAAAATTCATTTTATTTACCCTTTACCTGTGCAAGTATTGATAATGCAAGAAAAAAAATATTTAAATCTGCCTGTCTCTATTCTGTGCGTTTTTGATATTTAATGTAAATGTATATATTAATTTGTATTTTAGATGTCTTTGTTTCTTCTTTTAACTTGGAGGGAATCACACAGTCAGGGGGTGTAGACAGTCAAAAGGGTAAAAAATGAAGCAAAAATAAAAGTTTTAAGTGCCTAAAATAATGCAATTAAATACCAACAAATAGGAAACTATTCAAATGTTCAAACTTCACCCCAGAAGTTTTCTAAGTTTTTTTCATGAATGAATTTATTTAGGTTTGTAAAATTACTGCACATAAATTTGTCAAATAATACATTTTTTTACATAACAAAGGTATTCACAAAATATACATTTTAATATTTATGGGATCAAATATATATTAATTAATGTCAACTTTACATTTGTAATTATTTAATTAAGATAGGGGACATTTGATTATTGTGAAAATAATGAATTTACTATAGACAAACTATGATAATATCAGGAGAGCTTTCATAGTGTATGTGATGGTGGGTTGATCAAATTACTGTAACCACCCCTGGAAATAATGATAAAAATAAAACTAACACCAGAGGTGGGATTTTTTTTTATTTTTTCTGTCCCTAGAGCACTATTGCAGGTGATTTTCAGCTGAGAAAAAGTATTTACACGATTTTCAATATGTTGCATTTTTCTGAGTGTCATGGTCCCTGGGTAAGGTCTCACATGTCCCAGGAATGGTGGACCAAAGACCAAGTTTGTTTTTGCTTTTTTTTTTTGTTTGTTTTTTAAGAATCTTTTCTTCTAAAATTCCTAATTGGACATTAATTTTCAAGCATATATTTAGGATCTTCCTATGTTTTTATTTTCCATTTTGTTACATAAACCACAGTTGAAAATAAAAGAAAACTACTCTAATGTATCATTTTATTTTATAGTGAAACTCTTCTAGGGTTAAGCATTTCTCTAGTTACTAGGAAAATATGCAAAATAAAAAAAAAGAAATTTTCCAGTCCAGTGGGACTCATTCTTGAATATATGTAGGCTATATATGTATATAATATATATTTGTTGCAGTTCAATGTGTTCTTTGTCCTGATTGGCTGTAGACTTTTGTCAATCAATCTCACCCATTATTCTCTGCTGTACAGAATGTGTGCATCTTGTTACATCTCCATAAATCTTCGATCCAAAGCTGATGTTTTATTTTGATTCATGGAAAAGGTTTTAATTTTAGGTGTTTAAAATAAAAGATTTAGCAAAATAAAACTGTTTATGTCTGGGAATGTGTGTTGTGAGGGGTTTTACAGCCTTAACACATCTATAATCCTATTTTCTTACATACTTTACCAATTTCAGGTTATCTTTAGAATACAATTTTCTTAGTATGTGTTATTTATATTAGTGATTTGTAAAGTAAGATGATAAATATTCCTAAAATACAGACTGATGTAATTTGCTAAAATTTCCCTTAAACATCATTTATTGGTTGGTGAAAAAGAACTTTATTTTGAGTCAGATTATTGAGATATCTTATCTTTTTTGAAAATAACAACAAAATTAAATTTTAAAAATTAAAAAAGTTACTTTGCTAACCCTAATGGAAATATTTATAGGTGCTCCTGGTTCTGCACCTGCCTTTGTCCAATAAATAATTCCTCTGCTGATGCACTGAAATCCCAAGAAGTCAGAATCATTTCTTATCCATGCAGATTGACAGATGAGCTGCTGCTCTCCAGTCCAGAGCGACAGGAACCCCTCCACTTCAAGGTCACACAGAGGAGGGCTGCAGTTTAAGACAGATTTAAGCCCAGAACTTCAGCCGGCTTTATCTGGACGGTTTCAGTTGAGCAGCCAGTTTCCACCTCATCTGCTGCAGGAGTGTGTGTGTTCTCCATCACTGTGATGTCATGATAAATGGAGGGAGGGAGGAGGGGGGCAGAAACCAGAGAACAAGCAGGCACAGAGAAGAGGAAAAGTGATGTCTCCTCTGCTTTTTTATCGCTCGATTTCATCATGGAAATCACCTCATTTACTCTGAGCACTTCTCCATTCATCTCCTATTGTCGGTGGCAAAACCCATTTTCTCGCTGCACTGGTATGTGTTTGTGTGCAAGAGACCACACATTCGTGTTTGTACTTTAAATTTCTTTCTTCCTGCTTCCACAGCACAGAAATCCAGAAATAAATATGTCTGTATGTATGGGGTCATCACCATGCAAGCTTCCCAATTGTTTTCCAAAAGTTACTGTATTGAAGGGAAAACAAGGAGGGGGGGGGGGTGCTTCCTGCCTGATTTCATCTTCCATGCTAACAGTTCAGCAGAGTTATAATCCCAGCTCATCAAACATTCAACAACAGTTTTTCTTTCAATCACATTGAGCCACAAGTAAATCAAACTAATCTTCCATTAAAATTTAGAGACAAACAGCCTTTTCTGCAATAAACTAGCATTTATAATGATTGAATATTGTCATGAAAACTTGAACACTTTAATTCCACACAAAATAACAACTGTTAAGTTCCACATTAACATTAAGTCAGTATGAGTATGATGGTTTGGAAACTGCTAATCTAACGGTCTGTTTAAAACAACCTTGAAAATTAAAATAAAATGCTAGCGGGGGTTGTATATTCCACAGTTGCTATCCCCCTTTCTGTCTGAGCTCATTCTCCTCCTTTTCTCCATCCCCCCCTGATTAGAACTAGCCTACATGTGACATAGAATGCAAAAAATATATCTATACATACTTTTTTTTCAAAATGACAACTTTTCTGTTGCTTTTTCTGCATAGCAACCATCTTATTTTTTATTGGCCTATGGCTGACAAGCAACTCTATGTAATTTTTAAAAGAATCTGCAAAAGTAAACTTTCGGATTTTCTTAGCAACTGAGGTTTTTTGCTAACAATGCGTACATTCTTAATATTTTATATAGTAAGTTATATAATATTTTGTTTAGCTTCAGCCAACAATTCATTTATTACATAATCAAAGTGTAAAAAGTGTGCAAGTAATAAAGAAACACCACTTTTGCACAGTAATCAAATCAAATCAATCAATCAAATCAAATCAAATATACTTTATTAATCCCCCGGGGGGGGGGATTTATTTATTTATTTTTTCAAATCAAATATACTTTACTAATGCCGTTAAAAATCTAGAAACTTTAATTCCAACAATTTTTCTCAAGTATCTTCCAAATGAAGCTGGAAGAGTTAGGAGCCTAGGAGGAGTCTAAATTTGTAGAAAGTTTTTGAAGTAGTGATTTTTAATGTCATGAAGTAAAAGGTCCACAAAACTTCAGTTGTGGTTGTAGACTTGAGCTGGTGGCATGTGTGAAATTGTGTGATGATTGCTTGAAGAAAAGTTTTCTTTTGCCATTTTGCGTGACTAAAAAATAAAACGGTTGTTATGGAGAGAAAAAAAAAAAAAAACAGCAAAAGCTGCTACTTAGAAAAAAGTATATATTTTTAAATGAATATTTCATATAAAAGCTCCAAATTTCACCACAAAATTGTTTCCAAGTTGTAAGTCCTGGTCATCCCATAATAACTTCAACAAACATTGTTTGAAGATCCTGACTCGTCTGTTTTGTTTTGACTATTTTGATTTTTTTTTAAAAAGCTCTTTTAGAAATTTTAGCCTCATTCATTTTTTGGATTGTTTGTTCACTGATGTCATCATTTTTGGGTGGTGTTTGTTCACTATGCCAAAGTTCAATTTCACCAGACCAGGTGTGTGCCAGTGGAGTGAGGGAACAATTTTCAGAAAAACACACTAAGACAAAGACGGACTGCGAAAATAATTTGGTCCTTATAGTCCAGAACTGCTGCAATGAATGTCTGAATGAAAAATCTAAGCTGTAGCTCACTGAACACAAAACAGGACCCTCGTATTCCAGATGTATGGATGATGTGACGATGTGCTGAAGTGTGCCATGAGCAAATTTAAGCCTGAATTGTGTCAGCGGTTCAATAATTTAGGATCTCGGTTCTTTCATGAGTCACTTCAACACATCCGTGTGGATGAGATTAAAACATTTCACATTAGGGCTAGCAAACTATATTTGGCAGCACTGGAAAAAAGCTGTCAAGCGCAGTCCAATAACGGAATCAAAGGCTAAAAATTCATAAAATATATCATTTAACTTTCTCAGACAATGTTTTTCCCTGTCACAAGAACAAGGCCACGCCCAAATGACATACATGCTACAACAATTTGATCAACTAGCGCTTCCTGTCTGACGGCAACAATTTAAACTTGGATGTTGGAACCCC
>NC_050514.1:2103410-2110949 GCF_002922805.2 Oryzias melastigma
ATCAACTAGCACTTCCTGTCTGACAGCAACAATTTAAATTTGGATGTTGGAACCCCACAGGTTGCCATGGATACGGCTGTGCTCCACTATAAGCCTGGATGCTTTTACATGAAGCGTTGCTGGACTTCAAAAACATTAAAAAAAACACCATTAAAATGTTTTCATTTGAGTACACAAAACCTTCCTTTTGCAGATGTAATTCTGTCCAAAAAAAAAAAAAGTTTTTCATTTTTATTTTTATTATACATTCAACAATTAATCAACTTCCCTCTAAGTGACGCTCGTGGCTTCAGGCAGTTATGGTGGAAATCTAATCAGTGTCTCGCTGTTTCTTTTCCGTGTCAAACTCAGAGCCCTGTGCTCAGGAGGCTACACAAGCTGCTTAATAACAAGAAACGCAATTAATAATTTAGAACAAATCCTACCAGGGTCTAAACAGAAATGTGGTAGAATGCGGCAGAGTTCTGTGCACATGCAGCAGCATGTTTTATGGAGTAACATGACAGCATTCACCTCAGATGATAGACAATGGAAGAAAACTATTGAAATGCTTATAAATATCTTATATAGCAGCTGAGGAGCCAAGGAGCGGGTGGGAGGGGCAGAGCTGGGGAGGATTCTTTCAGCTGCCGCTCTGAAGTCTGGTGTTGTTGCACTGGCACAGGAGCAAACGCGTGTTTAGCATTGTGCTTTCCTTAGTGTGTGTGGAGCGCAGCGTGAGGTTACAGCAGGTGACGAGAAGGGTGAATCCGAGTGAGGAAACATGTCAAGGCAAACAAACACAACTTGAGAAATTCTGTGAATTTCTCCTCTTGCTAGCATGTAAGAATAAATAAATGCAGCTGAATGTGAAGCTGCAAACAAATGACCAGGTAGCAGAAAGCAAAATGCGCAGAATACTGTTCCTGGCCTGAATCCAATTACCTTCCGGTAACACAGCTACAAATCCTTTTCCGCGAGTTTTATCATGGTCAGAAGCCCAAGGTGAGGTTTTAAAATACAGAGCCGAGTTGTGAGCACTTCACTCTCGAGCGCTGTACAATAAACACCTGGAGGAACACAGCAGCTTCACACTGATGGGAAGAGAGAGGAGGCGATAAAGAGGAAGAATGAGAGCATGAGGGAAATTCTGTCTCGAGTGGCTCAGACCAAGGACTAACAAAAAGCTTAACCGTGATTACATTGTAGGATGCAAAAACCAACCTCCTTCATAATAAGCTTTAGATTGAACTCTTTGACACTATTTCCTTTTTTAGAGGCTGACTGCTTGGTTGCTGGTTTTATTGTGCTTCTTAACTTTGTGACATGGCCTTCACACTGGCTGGCACCAAACCCTTTGACAATGAATAGATCGCTACACAATACTTAACTCTAACTGATTCAATGACTAGCAAACCAGTTAACAGCTGAGTACCTTTTGATGTTGGAAAAAAGATGTTTATGTCTCGCAAAAATTGAATTATTCGGGGGTTGGGGTCGGAGACCTCTGCGAATACGCAAATACCAAGAACCCCCAGTCTCTGTCTCACCGTCCATCACCGATCCATATTCATCAAAAACACTTTTGATCCTGCTTTGTAAACATTTATTAAAGAGCATTGCAGTGTTGCTCAACAAACAAAGTTTTTTTTAATCCAGAACAATAGACTGCAGACTTTTCCTGAGAAATGTTACTCTGTCTCTGTGTTTCTTAAAAAAGCACGTGCTTCCTCCTTCATCAGTTAAGTGCGAGAGAGAGTATCTCTATCCAGAATTTGCCAGTTTAATCTATAATAAAACACCTGCTCTGGATGATAATTATCATCTGTGATTTTCAGGATATTTTTGAGCCGCTTCTGAGTCAGCTGATGCCATTTCTCCATGCAGGCTCACTATGAGTGTGTGTGTTTGTGTGTGTGTTTGTGTGTGTGTAGTGGACGAGCTGGCGTGCTCTTCGACTGTGCTCCCCTCCTTGGAAATTCCCTCCGCTCCTGCAGCACCTTTGGAAGCAAAAGTTTTATGCAGGCATCACAAGTTTTTGTAACGAACCTAGAGGAGTCTTGTCACCAAAACAAAATCCATGAACATGTGACACCAATAATAAAGAAACACAAATAATGTGGGGGAACAGTAGATTAAAAGACTGTCTAAACTAGAAAGACAACACTCTTAAAACACTTATTGCTTCGACCCAACTGTTGGGTTATACATGTTGGAACGTATTTTGGGTGACTTTTTAGAGTAATACAAATTGTTCTTATTTTTGACTAAAAACATAATCATGATTAAAGGACCACTGGGAACGCTTTTACAATTGATCAAAAGATGATTAAAGTGGGACTTCAAGTGCTTTGCAAATCCTAATCCCATTCACAATCACATTCATAATACCAATGGTGGAAAGAGTTGCCATCCACTGGTGCTCACCCAGTGAAGTGTTCAGTGTCTTGCCTAACGCCGGAGTCACACCGGACGCGAGAGCGCTGCGAGGCGGCGCGGAGCGGAGTGCGCGCCGATTCGCGGCGCTCTATTGGTCACACCAGACGCGATTTTTTGACGACAGGCGCTTCTGCTAGAGCTACTGCTTTTTTTGCCATTATGGTCAATAACCAGGATATCTCCCCGTGTTTCTGCTAAAAGGGGATGGTCTCTGCCCCTGTTGACACAGACCCCGCCCCCCAACTCCGCAGTCGGCCCACTTCATTGATCGGTTTGTGCGCGCGTGTGCGTGTCTGTCTGTTTTGTTGTGTGTCTGTGTGCACGCACTCGCTCCCACATGTTTCCGTCGGTAAATTAATAAACTAAAAATATTACCTGATGTTTCTTCCAAGAAGAACCGCTCCTCTGCCTCTCTCTCGTTCAAACGGAGCCCCATGTCCCGCTCCAGTGTGCCCCCACTGCATTGGGGGCCCCGTCTGCCCTGCTTTTTTTCCTCCCAGAACCCTGCAGCCCAGCACAGCCGCTCCAGAGATCTGTGGTGTCCGGGGTGGGGGCTCTCGCGCACGCGTGTCTGTGTGTTTTGATTGTATGCATATTTTCATCTCTACAGTCTGTTTAGACACAAAAACATGATTACATTTGTCAATCGCGGCGTTTTATTGTGAAAAATTGGTTCTATTTTGAAAATAAAGCGGATTTTCTCATGTATTTCGACGCAACTTCCTGCCAGTATTGACGCGGAGCGCTCGCGTCTCGCGGAAGAAATAGGCCAGACGCCGAAACGTTGTGCTGCACCGCGCGGACCCTCCGCGCCGCTCCGCGCCTGGTGTGACCGACGCCATAGCTTAACATGGGCGCCGAATGGAAGCGCACGCCGTATGACAATATCACTGTTAAATTAACAACAGAATATAATTTATCTAATTAATAATAACATAAAAATAAAATATTCCAAAGTCTCCTAGTTCCCATAGGGAAAAACAAAACAGAAGAAAAAAGGTACATATTTTTTGTTGAATCAGATCTCTGTGCCTCCATCAAAAGTTTAATAACTCTCAGGTGTTTTTTTTTTTTTTTCTGCTTCGAGTACAGCCTCTGCAGTGAGTCTTGTAACTAAATAGAGCAGTCTTTTTAGCTTTGATGTTACACCTCAGAGGATTAAATACCTCTCAGTGGAGGGGGAACATGCCTTTCTCGTTAAATCTTTCCCTTGTCAAGCCCAGACAGACCAAACCAACACTGATCAGTGGTGGTTCCCGGCTCTGCCTGCAGCCTCATTTAGCCTTACGTTGTTTTAAGATGAAACATTCCGTGACAACCCCCTACTGTCTGCATGCTGCCACCTTCAAAGCCTCCACTGTCTCTTAGCAGTCCCTTGCACTTTAAAATCTTTCTAGTCTCTTCCTGCACCACCATGCTAACCAAATAGAGGATTCTATATTTCAGAATTAAATTCTAAATACAGAAACTATGAGAATGTCTCTACAAAACCGTCATGGTTGTCTGCCATATGGCAGTCAATAGCTGTGTTTCCATTGACTATGAAATTGCACAAATTGGATTTGCGATAATAAATTTGACCACGAATTTTGAAAAAAAACCCAAATTAATAGAAAAAACTTCTTGCATTTGGTGGAGGTGGTTTTTGAGGCATATCGAAATTGACATATTTTGCAAAATGGAATGGAAACAGTTTTTTCTAAATAGAAAATGTGCATTAGCTTCGATAATGCTAGTATTAATGCTGGTTGCTGGATGTGGCTACTGAATGTGCTGAAGGTGTTTGCTGAAGATACTGAAGAAATTTACTATATTTGCTGAAGGGATTTGCTGAAAATGACAAAGCTATTTGCATAATGCTAAAGTTACTAAAGTACTGGAAGTTGATTAAGTACTTCAAGTTTCTAAAGTATTTAAAGCTGCTAAAGAACTTGGAGTTGCAGAAATTGCAGAAAGTGCACAAAAATTTGAAGAATTTCATGACAAATTAAAAAATTCCAAAACAGTTTAAAATACTTCTAGGGTATGAGTACCAACAGTCCAAGTATGAATGTCTCAAACGAGCTGAAGGTTTTAATACTAATTTTGCACAGGTTTCAAAGATCTCAAAGCATTTAAAGGATTTGAAGTATGCCCTAATTATTTTCAATAGGAAAAAAATTGCATACATTGCGGAAATTTTTTAAAAACATAAAACATTTTATTTCCAAAAGTACAAGCAGGAATGTCCTCAATGAGCTAACCATTTTGATACCAAGATTGCATACGTTTAAAAAGTGTACAAAGTTCTTGAAGGATTTAAAAAAAAATCCCATTCATTTTAAATGGAGCAAAAATGCATAAATTGTGTAAAATATTAAAAACCGGAAAAAATACAAATACCAAAAGTACAAGCGATAATGTCCCTAATAAGCTAATAAGTTATGATTCTAAGATTTTAAAAATAGCTGAAGGTGTGATTGAGTTTATATATGTAAAAAAACGTAAAAATACATAAACTATAAAAGAGATATTGTAAAGAGAAAACAGGATCAGAATAGCATGAAAGTGAATGGGTGTGTGATTGAGGCCCTGCGACAGACTGGCGACCTGTCCAAGATATAGCCTGCCTGCGCCCATCAGTAGCCGGGTTAGGCCCTGGCAGCCCTGTGACCCCGAAAGGGCAAAACGGTTAAGAAGATGAATGAATGAATCTTCTGCAGTAGGGATTGTCTAGAATCAGAACATCTTTCATTCAACTCAGAACTTCTGCAGCTCCACAAAAAATATAACAAATTGCCAATATCTGCAACATCTGCACATGCAATATTTAAAAATCTATCTAAAAGTGCCAAACTATACTTTATAACTGGAGTGGTAGACAAAAACCATTAGTCTTTCCATCAGAGTTGAACACTGATTCTTTCTCTTTTTCCTCTCATATTTTATCCAGGTTATCCATGTCATTAGTAGGACACAGAACCATCATCTGTCACTTGGCAATCTAGGAGAAAGTCAGAATGCACAAACATGAAAGATCAAAAAGGAGCTCATTTAAAATAAATCAAGCCTCATTTTCTGGCACTCTCGGCTCAAATACATCAAATCACAGCATCCTCTCTTTCAGTAACTGCGATACTTTCACCCTATTGTCAGATAACAATGTAAAATTAGTGAGAAGTGTCTGCTTGTTGATTTATCAATATATGAAAGTGACCGAGGTAACAAAGCAGCATCAGCTTCTGACAGCAACACAGTGCAAAAATAGGTATGAACGGTAGTCAGCAGCAAACCCAGTAATTTGAGCTGCAATCAAACAGCATATTTACCTTTAATTCTTCTTTGATAACAGCATTAGAACCCACAGGAGACTGCATATCTGTATATCTCAAACAGTCAAGGCATGGAAGTTACAGAGGATGTTGAGAGATCAGGTTTAATTATTTTAAAGAATTCTACAAAAGCATTGGTAATCATGAGATGATTTAGAGACTCTCCCAGTACAGTGAGCTTCACCACCTACTGCAGGAGCTCTGAATGACAGCCGATTTCAGCAGTACATCTGTCTCTTTGTGACCTAGTTAAACAACTTTTTGTCCTGCAGTAGTTCGAGGAAGGTAAAAGTTAAAGTACCGGAAGAATAAAATTAGAGGAACTTTTTATTAATGTCATTCTACAAATAGGAACTATATCATGAGGTATAGGAGGAGCACAAATGGCAACGATCAGCCTCTCCTCCATTTAAGTCCACTAATCACATCATCATGCGCTGAAGGGGAGATCCTGATCAGATATTTGATCTCTGGAAACATTGTCATATTGGTAAAAACAGGCCACATGACCACCTCATCCATACATTGACTTTTGGTCCTCCAATGACCAAAAAAAAAAAAAAAAAAAAAACGTTCCCAGTAGTGTTTTAATTATGATTGTGAAGTTTTTAACCAAAATCCCACAACCTAAAAAAACATTTTTCATGTTGATCAGAAGCCTCTGTTTCCAAAATCTCCTCTGAAGGGGCGTGGCAAATGTTTTTAATCAGTTTTTTATAGCTGTGATTTCATATATTTTCTTTCAATCGGCGCCCCTCTCGAGTCTCCTCTTTCGTCCGTTTTTTTGCAGCATATTTTCATTTAGATGACACAAAAGATGTGTGTGTTCATGCCATTTATTACACAGCAAAACCTGTTTAAAGGCTGTTGATACTAAAAGTGGGAGTAGACAAATTTGTTTCAACACCTGAAAAAGAGGCACCACATCAAGTGTGAGAAGTGTTTCTCTTTATGAGAACACCTGCTGCATTGTTCTACAAACATTCTCACAGCTTGATTTTAGTTGCACTTTGTGATCGAGCCAATCTCCAAAGGAGATGTAAAAACAAAGTTGTATTTGTTAAATATATTCTAGTTTTTGTTGAAGAAAGTAAAAGGAGGAAGAAAAATAAATAAAAATTGAATTTGGTATGAAAAAAAATCTGAGATTTTATTTTTTTGCCCATATCCCCCAGCCTTACATGGAACAGTTTTTAAAGCGTTGTCACAGCAAACTCACTGATGTTAGAGTAAATAGAAAAAGTTTCATTACAAATGAAATTGAGACTCTGTGTAGTAACGGAGAGACAGAAGAGTTATCTTAAATCAATGAGAAATTCATTGTCTTAGAGAGCAAACTCAGAGTTGACAAGCAGCAATTGTCCTCTGGTGATAATTGGAGGTAGTTTTGATTAACTTCAGATGGAAAATCTGAAATGATCCACATTTTTTTAAAAAAAAGAATTTTTATGGATTTTCTAGTAAAAATGCATAAAAAATAAGCCTTTTGTTTAGGTCTGAGAACAGAGTTGCAACAAAAAAAATATTTTTTTAGACAAAAATCCCAATTGTTATCCAGCCTCCTGCTATATGCACATGTAAATGATATGAGAATAACTGTCCTAGTGCTTCTTTCTGCATAAAAAAAAGCTTTATACAAGTGTATACAAATGTCAGAAAGAAAGGATATAATATCTGCTCTGAAGTTTGATGTGATTCAGTTCAAATGTGGTCATGGAGACATTTTCTTCTGTGTCTTTCAGTTGTATTCCCTATTTAAAATTGCAAGTTACTTACAGTCATGTGAAAAAATTAGGACACCCTTTGAAAG
>NC_050514.1:2111046-2139905 GCF_002922805.2 Oryzias melastigma
CTTTCAAAGGGTGTCCTAATTTTTTCACATGACTGTAAATAATCTAAGCAGAGGTGTATGGTGTAGACCAGGGGACTGCAACCTGCGGCTCTAGAGCCACAACTGGCTCTTCAACCCCTCCATTGTGGCTCTCTGGTTAAAGAAAAGTACAAAACTTTTAGTTTAAAAAGGTAACTGTAAAGTAAAGAAAAAAAGTAAAATAAATTATCACTCTGCGAGCCTCCAAAGCACAGTACCCATAGTCGTTCAATAGTCAAGAACTAAACATTTTGACAAATTTCTGTGTTTTAAGTGTGCCTCATGGGTCAAAAAACAGTTAATTGGCTACGTTTTAATTTAAGATAGATAGATTTATGAGTTTCTAGCTAAGAAGCACCACAAATGTAAATTTACATTTATATATATATATATATATATATATATATATATATATATACATATATATATATATATACACTGTTCACAAAAATTAAATGAACACTTTTTTATTGGGCCTGGGATGAATTGAATTAATCCTGTCTGATCATTTTCTTGTTGGTTAAGCAGCTGAGGACCTCATAATCAATTTCAGCTGTATCAGCTAAAGGAAGTATTTTATTTTGAAAGGAAGTTAAAAGCTATAAACTGTCTTATATTTGGGAAAAGGAAATCTATTTTCCCTCAAAGTTTTCTTTTCTCTCAAAGTTTTCTTTCTTTATTTTATTTCTCATAAAAATAACAATAACAGAAATACAAAGTATTATTTTTGTGTGGCTCCTACTGGTTTGAGGTCAGTGAGAAATTGACCCAAATGGCTTTTTAAGTGTTAATGGTTGCAGACCCCTGGTGTTGACAAATCCCAAAATGCACCTCGGGTTTATAGATACGGTAACATGCATGTATGATAGCATGGAGTAATAATGCACATTTTGCCTAGTTCTAGTCATGTAATATTAATGTTCATTTTCATAGCAAAGCTGTTTACTATAACCCTCCGTCACCCTCATCTTTGTTGCTTGACATAAGTAAGCCCCTTTCTGTAAACAGCTACATCAAAACTCTGCTGTATCCAGAACTCCTTGCATCAAACACATCACTTGTGTCCTCGAGCGATGTTACTGGCTACTGGTCCATTTTGGATTTTATTTTAAAATTCCACTCCTCACCTTCAAAGCTCCACAAAACTTGGCACCTCCATGTCTCTTTGATCTCCTTTAGTCATACTCACCCTCCCGCACACTGAGATAATCTTCAGCTTCTCTTCTCCTCACTCCATCTGCCCATCTCTCCACTATGTGGTTTACAGCCAATGTACTTCTCCTGGAACTCCATAACCCAAGAGCTCTGCAGCACTGATTCATTCATAGTATTTTAATTTTTGTTAAAGTTTCTCATATTCATATGCCCTGAGTACAGCCAAATCATGTTTCTCAAATGGATACGCCCAATAGGTATTTAAAGTTTCACTTCTCTAATGTTACGTTCACACTGGTCACACTAGAGTGCGGCGTATAACTATATTGTACCACAGTCATGTCATAAGTGCGTTTAACTTATAATTACTTAATGATACACTTTAGGGGACTGGAAGACACACCTGCACTGTCTTTAAGGTGTGGCCGCTTCTCTCTACGACCCTCTACAGACCCGGACAACCACAACATCAGCAGCACCTGTAATGGGGCTGGGTGATACTGAGTATTTGGGTTTTAATCCGATACCAGCCAATATCGCCGATATCAATACCAACATTTTTCGTAAATGTGGTAGATGTGATACGAACCTCAAGATATCAATTGTTTTTAATTGTCGTAACTGTTTTGGGGTATTTTTTTCTCCACTTTAATTACTTGATAAACACAAAAACAGAATTAGTATAATATTGTCAAATAAATGGAAAGTAGTTTATTAAAATGAAAACTTCTTGAAATGAAATAAAAAATGAAGATGTGAATGCAAAACAGTCTACAAACCAAAAGAAACAAGTAACTATGACACAAAAATAAATAAAAATGTTTAACAGAAAAAGAACTGGTAGAAAGATAAATAATTTGTAGCTTCTTAGCCGTTAAATACAATGTGAGATCAGCTGCTGAGATCTACAACTGGCAAAGATGGTGAGGCACAGACTCAGCTGGGTCCTTTTTGCAGATAAGGAAAAGTTTCAAACAATAATGGAAATATCAATATCTGCTGGTCGGTATCAATCCGATACCCATTTGAGATTGACACTACTGATAATTTGGATCGATCCACCCTACAACAACAGGTACTGGTCAGCTCCTAAACAGCTGCATGCGACCAAGGTTTCAATTTCTTAATATAATATAATCTTCAAATGTTACCATTGCTACAACCCACAGAAGTTGCCCTTTTAAGTCTAAAGTGTCTTTAAAAATTGGTGAAACGTTGTTTAGCAGATGTTAATAAATGAAGCCTGATTGTAACCTTCAATGAGATATTGATAAAAATTGAGGAACCGTAAAAAGCTTTTAAGTTGCTTGCAATTTTCTAGCCACAGATTTGAGACAAGACTTGAATATAGATAATTGAAAATGACATGATTGTGATAAACTAGAAAAACAAGATTAGACCATTATGTTGTTCACTTATTGAGGAAGAAACAAATCTTTACTCACTGCACACACATTGTTTCCCTGTAATTTAACTCAACAAAAATGTGAAAACTACATGCTTTAACTTTATTTATTCTAATAATTAAATGTACATTTTATACCACAACAATCAACACTGATAGAAAGACTCCCACATCTAATGTGAAGGCGCATCCAGCAAAGACTGGATAATGGATCTCAGAAAAGGTATCTATTTATGTGTTTTGTTTTCCTCTTTTTGACCTTTCCTTAAGCACTTATCTCTGACAACAAAGCCTCACGGAAGTTTTTTGAGGCTTGGCATTAAAGAGCTCACTCTGCAAAAAAAAAAAAAAAAAAATCAATAAAGCTTAACCTTTGTTTACACTGTGCACTTAAAAACAACTGATACATAGATATTTGTGGAATATACATTGGTACTGAAGTATGGGTCATCTGTCATCATAGAACATGCAATTATATGATTCAAACAAATAAAGGTAAGTTTACCATATTTCTAATACAAATGCCATCTGTATTTATTTACTGTTCAACCTAGAGCTGTAATTGTGTTAATTAATATAAGGATGAGTACAACAAAGAATGCTAGATTCTCCAAACTATAACATGTACTTAAAAGCTATATGTACATATATATATATATATATATATATGAAAATGAGCTTTAAACATTTATATACATTTATTAACTTTGGTTGTGCTTACTGATGTCAAACATTTCCCAGGGGTCCACTGTGCTCTGTTTAAATGTCGGTCTGTTTTTTACAAGCCACGATTAAGCTTTGGTCTTATTGTAAATATGCTAACATGGCTAACATTAGCATATTTACGCTAAGTTAGCAGTGTCAGACTTTTTTCTTTTTTTATTTGTTACTAACAAGGTTGGGAGTTAGTAATGTTTGTTTCAGCGGTGCCAGCCTGTTATTTCCTAAGTGTTGTAAGCAAGGTTTGGAGCTAAAAGTATCATGTATAAGCTAACACTTCGAACATTGTTAGCATGTAGCATGCTACAAACAAGTTCTAGGGTTACAGTGAAAGCAGTAAATATAGTTTGACTCAATGGCAGAATTACACATCACTAGCTGTGTTTCCATTAACTCTGAAATTTTACAAATTGGAATTTCAATAATAAATTTTCTTCATGAAAACACAATTTTGAAAAAACTCGCATTTTTTGAAAATAATGTTTTTGCACTCCGAGGAGGTAGTATTTGGGGCGCATCAAAATAGAATTTTTCCTCAAAACTATAGTAGAAAAAAAAATGTTGCAATAAATGCGCTTCTTGTTATGAAGAGTCTGTCCTGAGTGCTGCAGAGCAGGCCCCACGAGGGGTCCCACAGCTATTATAAGCTGCGTATATCGTGCAGCTCCTCAGTAAAATCACCAACCAAAGTTTAGTCTTCGCCGCACTTTTCAAGCTGTATTAGACGCGGAAGTCTCCGTTGAGGATGAGCGCAAGTGCTGTGACAAACTTAAATGGACCTTGTCGTATTTTCGAACAGGAAAAAAAGATCCAGCTGCTCACTTATTTTAATGTTCTTTTCTTTCTTTTAACCGCTGATCAGGTTTCTCACGTGCATCTGATGAGACTGTAAATGGACTAGCTGCACTGCATGCGCACGGGGCGCGCAGCACACTGCATTGACGTCACCCAAATACTCCCCTTTTAGTGAATCAAATAAAATCATCATCCATCGTTGTGTTTTTTTAATGACTTATCGTGCGAGTTTGTTTGTGCTTTAATCGCAAAATTGTGACTTAATGGAAACGGTGTCATTTTGAAACTGTTTTTTTCGAAATTCCTAGAATTTTAATAAAGTTTTTGCGGAAATGTGTAATGGAAACGCAGCCAATAAGAAATAACCAAACCCTGTTGAGTTTAGACTGATCTTGTCAAGAATACCTTGACAGGGGAATTTCAATATAAAGGGTTTATTTTATTATTTTTTAAAGACAGAAAAATATATCTATAAAATAAAAGTATTTCCCACAATATAAGGCCTACCTTTTTTTTTTCTTTTCCAAAAAGCGACAGTGTTCCTAGAATTCCGTGGCGCATCATTTATAAATGAATGAATTAATTCATTCTAATTCTAGTTGATTATAGCTAACAGAGCTGAGTCAGACTGTATTTTGTTTTCTTTTTACTATCAAGGCTGGTAGTCATAGTAACATTTACTTTAGTGCTATATTTTGTGAATATGCTAATGCAGGTAATGCTTCTTACATGGCTAACTTGTGGCGTGTTACAAACAAGCCCTAAAGTCAATAAAGTCTGACTAACAGACTTTTCTCTGAATCTTTTGTCTCGCATAATGCACCTTAAGTGCGACTTAAATATGACATATGTACAAAAAATATACCATTCATTAATGATGCACCTTATTATTAAATGTGCCCTATAGTGCGGAAAATACTGAAGATGCTGCTTGAACCTGTGGGTCTTCCCCCTTGGAGTGGTTCTTCAGTTAGTTCCTGTCCAGAACAGAGTGGTTGCTGCTCTATGTGTGACATGCTGCCCTTTATTCTGAGCAAACTGCACACAGATCTGCCCTCAGAGTAAAGACTTCCAGTCACAAAATACATTTCTCTTTTCCGTTTTTGTAATCATTTCAGTGAACAAGAGCTTGAACACATGATCAGACCATTTACACTAAGGTTTAAAAAACGTTTTGATTCTACACAAAAGTCATCGCTATATTACAAATCTTCAATCAAAACTAAAGCACGAGTTCTAGCTGTTTTTGGGAGCTAAAATCATTCTCAGCAACTAACAGGCCTGATTAGTTCTGTCTGATCTAGTGACAAATACATTTATTCAAATCTTGAAACTCAGCCGCTTCATTGGCTGCTGATTTGAGAAATGTTGTCGAGCCATCTTATTGTCTCAATTAACAGCCGGTGCATGTTTGAGTGGTATAGAAAGCTGCTGTGCTTTGTCTCGCCACCCTCCAGCTCCTGGATGATTAGGCCCTGTGACTAGAAGGAAGTATACAAGCTTACAACTGTGTTAGTGGCAGAGTCAAACCACAGTACAGAGATACAGAGAACATTGACATTTAAAAGGACGTAAAGCATTCTTTTTTTTTCAGATCTGATGATTAATATTCTGCAAGAGCCCAGATGTTTTTTTTTTTTTTTTCCATCAGTAGTTACATTTAGAAATTTGTTCCACTGTGGCTCAGGTTTCTCCAAGCATGCCGAGTCTGCTGTAGAAGTTCAATAATGCCTCAGATGAGAATAAGTGAATGGACAGTATCTTATGTCTGTGGTTACATCTCATCATTTCATCTTCTGCTTTTCTGCATTTCCTAATTCAGTCAGTGATTCTTCATTATTTCCTTCAATGCAGTGAGTGCTTGTGCAGTAAATAAAGATTTATTTACAGCTTTGGAGTCAGCCACACTTTCTTGCTGAAAAGTTTCCTTTGTGAAAAAAAAAGTGTATTTCTTCTTGTATGATGGTACTAAGCGACTTTCTTGCTGTATCTTGTATGTTTTGTGAAGACATTCTCTCCAACAAATAGGATCGAGGATGTTTTAAGGGTCTTTTCTGCTATTTTTACTACAGGTTCATAGCATAACTAACATGCTCAGTTAATGCCTTAGTCACATACCCCCGGACGGGGGTTAAATCAAATATAACAACATAAAAAAAATACAATTTACAAACGCACAAGGAAAGTGTCTATTTGCACGTAATTTTCGAAAAACTTGCGGCTAGTGCTAAATGTTTTTCTTAGTCGCACAGACCCAGCAAAAAAGGGTTAAGGTTATGATTATGGTTACGATTATGGCTAAACAAGCAAATTGTTTCTGTGTCTCTGTCTCTGCTGCTAATTAGTCTCTCTTCTCATTGCTCCCTTGTGGCTGTGCTTTTCCTGCTGCGACTTCACCACGGAGCTCTTTCACAAGCTGGCGGCACGACGTCCTCCTCTACACCCAGAGAACGGATAGAGTCCATCAGCCCTGTGTCCCACTCCGCTCCTTGGGTGTGGAGAAGGAGCTGGCGCTGCCTGCTCCCGCTGTATAAGGGGTTCCACTGCGAGGGAGCGATGAGTCGATCAGCAGTACGCCCTGCTCTCTGGGCCAAGCAGGAAGTTAAATGATATGTCCGAATTCCCCTCTACTCACTATATAGTGCACTTTATATGGTGAGTTCGCCATTTTATAGAGCTGTCTGAATCTACAATTGCAAAATCCAGTGAACTAGAAATTTCCAGAAGTCTTTGCAAAAAACTAGCGTAAATCGATACTACCGGTAACTACATTTGCAAATATTGACCACAATTCATTGCGGTTGAATAATTTTTGCAAAAAAATCTGTTTAAATGTAATTTTTTAATAAACCATCAATGTTTTCATCATCAAAACACAGTGGAGTCACAAATAGACTTTAAATGTTCAAATTGATTAGATTTTCACTTTGTGAAATCGGTGACGTCATATCCGACATTTAGAAAAACGAAAGATAAGTAGTGAGTATAGTGTCTGAATTGCTTTTAAACTTCAGGGCACAAGATAGTCCCACAAAATATAGTTTTTTAGTAGTTAGGGATTAGGGTGGGAATTCAGACATACCCCCTGAGTCAGCTCCTTCAAGGACCTCTGGGATGTTGGGCTGATAAACACATAAAACTTGTAGATGTGAAAAAAATCTCAAAATCAGATTTGTGTGTAACTCCAGTTTTGTGTGCCTAACAAGTGATTAGTAATTTTTCTTAATTTGTGTGTGTAATTAGTTTTAAGCTGTTGTGATTTTAAATTATGTATGTGTAAATTGTATTTTTTTTATTGTCGTAATTTTAAAACATATGAATACACAGTTGCAAGTACACACAGTTATGCACAAAATGTAGTGTATGAGTTACAGATCAAGAATTACGCACATAAATCGGGGTGAGTCTATTTTCTTTCCATATTTTTCATCCACAAAAGTCATTTTCCACATGTAAGGGTAGTTGTGACTAAGACATTTACTATGTCTCTTTATATTTAATTCCTAAATACTGGTAAACACTGAGGAGGGGCGGGGGAGGGAAGAAGCTGCCCTCCAAACATAAAGCTTAACAAAACTTTGAGTCAATATTAGTAACAATGTTGAGAAAGATAAGGAAATCATCAATACAAGCCTCTTCAAACATTAGTAATAGCTACTCAGCTAAATTCCACCTGTTTTAACAGTAGTAACATTAAACATAATAACACCATTTGAAATATTTCATTTGGATCCTCTCATTTGCAATGTCCTTCAATTCTGCTGTTTTTATTTGCCAGCTTTACAAACCCAGTGGGTTTACCACTGTGTAAACTCTTTTAACATGTTTAATATTTTACATTGGGGCCATGTATTTGTGAAAATATTTAGAATTTTAGTCTTGATTAGTTTGGCTTTTTGCTGCTCTGTAACACAGAAGTCACCACAGTGAAATAATTTAGCAAGAATTTTTCCAGACCGTTTTTTTATTGGATGCCTTTTCTGATGCAAATGTGACTCGAATCAGCACCTTGTTAATTAAAAGTCCAGTTAAGTGCTCACTGGCATAAAATCTGGGGAATTTGCGCTTTTGATGTAACTGCTAGTTTTCAAGGACAACTTGATTTTTAATGTGATTATTGTAGGGTTTTGTGATTGTGCTGTCGTCAGACAAAATCCTACCAACATTAGGCATTCCTCATCTGTCGGAGCAGCTATAACTTACAAACCAAAGGGTGTAAAAACTCAGTACACCAGGCAGTGGAGTGTTTGGGATCGCATGAAGCAGACGCCCACGACAGGTCATCAGCTCCATCAGCACTTCAAACTGAAACCACTTGTGGGACAAATCCGGCCTCCAGTGTGTAAATTGCTGGTGTGCCTCAGGGATTATTTTGTTGAAACGAATGGGAAAAGTACGTCAACAAGGGCTGTGGATCGTTAGGTGCCGATCTGATTCAATTCACAAATCAAGTTCAACGATTTACGAACCGAATCACAATTCTTATATTTTAATATAATGTTTGTTACTGTTTGTGTCTTTGTACTAGATGTATGAAAATTTAAATTATATGTCTTAAATCACCATCATTTATACCTTTATTTAGAAAAGGAGAGCAGAATGAACAAAACTGATAAAAAACAAAGATTTAGATAGAACGAAATGGTGACCGTCAATTTAAACTTTTTTTTTTCTTTTTTTTTTGTCAACGTTCTGGTTAAGTTCAGCAGCAACATAAGTAGAAGCATAAACATTACTGTTGTTTTAGATCATTTAACTACAAAACCTGAAAATATTTTCTACAGTTTTTCCATCTTCAATGTTCTGGATACCTTTACTTGATTACATTTTGGTGCAAATCCAGTTTAAAAGTCACGTTTTTTCCATGACAGAATCAGCTGATTCACGTTAATTACATCATATCTGCGCGATGCTGCCTTTCTGTACTTCAGAATCTCCTAGAATTATGTTAAATTTAATCACGACGTCACGAATAATCGGACTAAAATTTTTGGGAACAGAATGCAAGTATCTGAATATCTGGATACATGTTACAGCCCTAACATCGTCGATGATATTTCCCCAATTTTATTCTCCCACCCAACAGCTGGATACAAATTTAAAAAATAATAAAAGTGTATGGCATTACAGCTACTTGTTTGGCCTGATATGAAATATCATCCACTTACATGCGCCTGCATCACTCATAAAAAAATAAAAAAGTGTAACCAAGGAAAACCAAGTTTTTAGGGTTTTTTTTGGCATTAGCAAAACTTGTCCAAGGGCAGTCTGTTACACCAGGATTTTTTTTTTTTTTTTTTTTTTAAATGAAAGACATTTTGCAACAAAACAAAAATCAGACTGGTTTGACATCATGTTAAATATAATAAATCTCTCCCTCAAAAAAAACATAAATTATCTGTGGCTTATCAGATAATTGTAAAGTTTCTCTGACCACACCCACTCCTGATTACTATCACACCTGTTTTCAATCAAGAAATCACTTCAAAGGGACCTGCCTGACAAAGCCCAAACAAAGATGTCCAGGTGCAGTTGAGAAAGAACGTAAACGTATCACTTCAACAAAAGGTTCAAAAGACATTTTAGGGCTTTGAGACAGCAGCTTTTAGGAGCAAATAAGGCAATAAAGGCCATTTGTCAAAGCTGGTGCCACGTTAAATTGTATTGGTAGAAAGACTCATCTTTTGTCAGCACGGAGGTTCAGACGTGTTTGCTTTGCAAGCAGTGATGATTGATGTAAACAATACTTTAGCTGGTAGATCTGGGGGTGGTAAATAGCAGGTGAGCCTCTCTCAGTGCACTGATGTTGTGATGAAGACATAATCTGTGCTCTCTGTGAACTCTCATGTTGATTGTGAGATCTACAGCAAAAACATTCTTGCAAAGATACAACTGAAGCAATTTACTAGCTTGTTATTGCTAAATATTTCTGGTATATCTACACATACATAAGGTGCTGTAAGTTACTGCAACCACATGGTAAATGTTCAGTGTTTTTCCAAATCTGAGGTAAATTTCCCCAAAAACCACAGACAAATTAGAAGGGGGATTTGCCTTGATGATCCAACTAACAGAAAAAAATGTATATTATTAATAAAAATATAGCACTTTTCGTGTACAGAGACAATTCAAAGTTTTTTACATAAAACATTAAAAGAAACAATCAAAATAGTAAAGGTGTGATCATTAAAATAAGATTAAAAGATTAGACCAAAGATGAAACCATCTGGCGGGCAGTATGTTTGACACCCCTGAGTTAAAGCAAAACGTGACCAAAAGTTTCTGTTACTAAGACTGGAATAGAAAAAGGGTGAAAGCCTGAAATACATCTGTTTGACCTCATACAGGCCACTGTTAGAAAAATATCAGCCAGCACAGGCCAACAAAATCCACTATCATTTATTTGCGATTCACCCAGTAATTAAAAGTAGCATCATGTAAATTCTAAATTCTTTTATTAAATGCCTTCATCAATGTAATGAAAGTCACCAAACATGATAAAGAAGTATGGTGAAGTCTGTTACTAAGTGGACCTGTCCAAATTATCATCAGTTGTGTTCTCACACGTCTCTGAAAAGGCATGTCACATTATATTAAAAGAAGAATGCAAGGGAGTTTGTTGCAGACTAAAGACTCAAGTATAAATCCAGTTTTGGCACAGCCAGGCGGTGTTGGTCTGCCAATGGTGGAAACAAATCCAAATCACTTGAATAATCTCCTAACTAAATGGTTTTCAATTTGTTGCATGTAGTGTTTTATTGAGCCATTCAATCTGTGTTAACACTACAGACAAAAAATAGAATTAATAACAATATAAAAATATATTATTTTCATTTTCTGACATTTTGCAAAATGAAATACTGTTAATTATCTTTTTGATCATTATTTTGTTTTTGCACTGAACGTGTAATGTGAGCAAGAATGACAAAGTTGAAGCTGTGTCTCCATTTCCTCTTTTAATCACTGCTGCACATCGTTGCTTCTTAAAACTATACTTATCCTGGAATCCCAACATAAAAAAGGCACATATAAAGCATACAAATGAGGTCAAGACCCTCCAGACATAAAAAAAAGACATGCTACAATTTCTGCGAGACAGCAAGATGGCATAAATCCACTGCCTACATGTTGAGTCATAAGTAATTAGCATAATGATGATGAGGAGAAAGATACACATTATAATGTAGTATATTGGTATGGCTCGAAAACAGACCATAGAAACTCAGAGCACCAGCTTCAGCCTTTTTCTTCTTAACAATCTCTTTTTCTTGTAAATGTTAAATAAAACCTTACTAGCACGGCATTTGCATTGATGTAAATTTAAGGTGACGTTACTGTCAATATAGGTTCTCAATTATCCAGGTGACATCTTGGCAGCGGGGGTTGGCACAACATACAACTCTAACCTACTACCTACCATAAATTGAGCATCGGAGCGCCTTTGACATGGTGGATTCATTTTGTCCTATTTTATCCCCTAACGCTCAGTAGTGTGAGTTTTGTTGATAAAATGAGCGCATATGCGTCAGGATTGCCTCTTAGCACGGACTTTTGCTGTGAGCCTGACTTTGGATCGCAGCTAGAGAGCTGTCACTGTGAAGGTGTTCCTTCCCCAGAGCGGAATCCATGAGTGAGGTGAGCCTGGGAAATTTAAACTGAGAGTCATAAGATTTTACTCAGCCTAAAAGATTTGAGCCGCAGCTCATGAGACGCGAGTGAGGTAAGCCACCGGACATAGGTCGGAATTGTTTGCAGCGTCATCTGTCTTCTCCGTCTTGGTTTAGTCGTCTGAGTTTAAATGAGAGGGGAAACTTTCTCAAAATGGAATAACTTGAGTCCAGACACTATTGCTCAACCTCAAGACAATATTTGTAACCGTCCAATACAACTGTTTTAAAATCCATGAAGCATATTTAACATAGTCTGTTCTTTTTTTTTGCCCCCAGAATTTCCCCCAGAGTCCAGAGTTTTTCCTAACCGAGAAGGCAGGTTTAAAGGCAGGGATGCACAGTTTAGTTAAGTCTGGTTAGTTTAGTTTAGTAATCATATTGTTTAAATTTTATGACTAATTTTATGTTTTTGGACAATTACCAGTGTGAAGCTCATTGAGACAACTGTGTTGTGATATTTGGTTATACAAACAGAATTGAATTGAATCTGTTCCCCAGTTCTACCTAACATCTAAGGTTTAGCTTAGTGTATTCAGTTGTGCTGTATCATCCCGCTGTCTTGCTTTATATAATCAGTTCACTTTAGAAATGAAAAGCACTTGAATGGACGATCTTGTTTTAATATTGTGAAAGCATCTGTCCATGGTCAAAAAAAATTATAATGCTATGTACATACTGGGCACGTGACACAAAAATATGCTGAATGTGGGTTTTTGAAAACGCTTTAGCATATAATGACTATAATGACTAACTTCTGAATTTTGCCGCATGTGTTCACGAAATGTTGAAGTGGTGCAAATATCACAAATCTTATTCCGGGTTTTTATTTCACAGCTCTGTTCCGATATATGAAAGACTTGGTGTCATAGAATTCTGGCTGGACAAATTATTAATTCCCCCTTCATGATACATTTTCAAACGGTTGGCACTTTTTGAAAAAGATGGCATTTGTATGTCACTGACAAATTTGAGTGCCGGATTGGTTCAACCTGATTTAACTTTTAACATGCGTTCAATGACGACAATCATGAATACAAGAGTTTTGAACACAAAAGCTCAAAACGCACATATACATGCATTTACATTGACTTTTCATTGGAATTGGCCACTCGAACACAGATTCTAAGCCTGGTGTGAACATAGCATTACAGTTTAATAGCAATGAACTTCTTGGGAAAAAAAAAAAAAAATGTTGACCTTTATTTTTCTGAGTAGTTGAAATTGAGAGTAGACACTCATAAGTAGGTCAGTTTTATTAAAAGACACAGTGCTTTAAAAAAAAAACATATTTGCCTACCTGCTTTTTACACAGGGGTGAGTTCCCTTTTGAAGACAGCTCAGTTGAAGTGGAAGAGTACATCAGTATAATGAAGTACTTCCAGGTGGCAGCGGTCCACTATGTATATTTCCCAAGTTTCATCAAAAGTAAAGCCTACATCTTGAAAGAGGGAACAGAGTCCACGAAAAAAAGAAGAAGAAGAAAAAAAAACTCCACAGTAAGACAGTCATAAGACTTCTTTTCCAGCCCACGCACTGGAAAGAGACATTCAGTCCAATCCTGGAACACAAGTTTAAAGTAGCAGGAAAAAGTCTGACTGCAGGATCAGATGAAGGTGAAGATGGTGATGAAGACTGCAGGCATGACATTGATAAAAAGATGTTGAACCCTCTTATCCACAGTTAAGATCTAAGAGGGATACTGGTCCTTCGCTTAACAAAATAGAATATTCACTTGAGCGGTTTCAGCTCTTATTCTCTACTTAAGTATTTGATACACTGGTAGAAAATAATAACACATATGAGTGGGGGGAAATGCCAAAGCTGTCAAGAAATGCCAGCCACTGAAAATCCTAAAAGAGCTCAGGAGAGGATCTTAGGGTTTAGTTACTTTTGTTGTTAGAAAGGTGTGAGTTCTGGCCCCTTACCAACCCCACACGAATGGTGCACTCACAGGGTGTACAAACCATGCGAACAACACCAGAACATCTTTCATAAGTGTGTGCAACTTTATAAACACTACACTCTTGACAACTGAACAGTCTATTGTCATAAACAGTTCAAGACTCAACTGGTCCCCTTAAGATCCAGCAAGTTCTCTTTACAACCTTCTACGGACTAGGAAGGCACATTGTAACCCTTGTGCTAACTTATGGGGTCCAGATGACCCTAGCCTTGCATTGAAGTGTGATCCCTCCCATGGCGAATGTGGACGAAGGTGGAGGGATAAGTGGCCGTAGCTACAAAAACTACAATCTGACTGTCTAATTTTCTAATTTCTAACAGTCAGACTGCAACGTAAAGAGTTCTGCAAGGAGTATACACTTTTTATGTTCAGCAGTAACGGGCCTCTTGCTTAGTATTTGAAAGTGTCTCATCTACTTCACCTTTATCTACCCTTGTGTATTGTACAGTATAAGTGTTCAGTATGACCTGTTGCTTGTAACATGCCTGTTGAAAAAAAAATGTGCATGAACATTTTCACTCTACGGTCTTACGGAGAGGTCTACGACCTGTACCAGTTTTGCCCACAAACCACCTGTAAGGGTAGTTGTGACTAAGGCTATGAGTTTATCAGCTTTCTTTGTCTTTCAGCTGTCGAGCATTAAATTCTCTTCTTAGCCACCTGCCACAGTCTGCATTTGAATGTTAATTTTCTAAATGCAGTCAATGGCAGAAAAGAGGGGACAGTGGATTATGACAGGCTTTGCAAGATAAGTCTTCTATTAACGGAGACTCTAGAAGGCCGCCATAGCTGGATCCATACCAGCACACTTGCATAGATGAACATAAAGCCACATTTGAAAACATGCAGCATTCCAAAGCAATCCTTAGAAAAAAACACATTTTAGTTGATTCCAAATGCATCAAAATCCTTCAATTTTTTTTGTGTATGGAGAAAAGATGTAGAGAGGGAACAAGCAAAGGTGTTGTCGTTTGGCTACTGAAAATGTCTTTTGTAGCTAAGAGATACAAGTTCTAAATCTAAAACTTTTAAATCTGCATAACTCTTTTTCTTGATCACCTAAAGAGAAAAATGTGCTAAATTTGTTCCAATTTAACATGTTATTCCCAAACCAAAAGGAACAAAGGGCATGTCAGAAGAAGCATCCGGTGACACTATCCTGTGGATTAGAAAAGGTAAACTATTGTTTGTTAAGTGGTTTGATACCCGAGTGGCAGCAATATGTTAAAAAATGCAGACAATTTTTAGCAGCAATACTGTAAAACAGCCAAAGATTCAGATAGACAGTGGACAAGTGAAGGAGCTGTCTACTCCAAGCTGTATTGGCAATTACAACAAACACATGGGGGGAGTCAATCTGTCAGATGCACTCTTTGGCCATTACAATGTCCTCCATAAGACTCACAGATCGTAAAAACTCTACTTTCACAACTTTGTCAACATAGCCACAGTAAATGTTTCTATTTTCTACAATGTGATTAGCAAACTCCAAAAATCAGCAACTGATCACACAAACACACTTCAACGAACAACTGATTTTGTCCCTGGTTGAAGTTGGCTCTACTCTACCCAGGTCAGGCCCACAAATCTTCATGGCATCCATCCCTCCTTTCATTGTGCTTCCTCTAACTCAGCTAAAAGTCCCAACAGCTTCATTATTCATGGTTATATTTGACTCCTTGTCTGGTGTGCAGATCACCTCCTCTCCTTCCAGCCCAAAGACACCCCCCGGCTCCACAGAGCTGTCTAATCCATTTCCAGCTGCTGCAGCTCTTGCAACCGCCTTCCAATGCTCCAAGATTCACATTATGCTACATTTGCTGAACATTGAAATTGTATCAAATATCACAAAAAGGCACAGCCCATGGGAGAGAATGATGGAGGAGAGTTGAGTACTTCATTCCACAACTTTCAGCCGGCTGCTAGTGTGTAAATGCATGATTGAAAAGGGAATGTTGTATTGTAATCTATGTGATATTTTAACTAATGCATGGTTCAGGTATTTCCTTTCAACCAAAGGATAATGTGTTGAAAAATCTCGTTGTGTACCGTCTTAAAAAATTCTCTCTAATATCCGGTGAATGCTACTGTTACGACCCCTGGTTGTGTGTGTTTTGTGTGTGTGCTTTGTTTGCGTTTGTTCATCTGTTTTCCCAGCTCCTGCAGAAGTCCAGCTCCTCCATTGCTGCTGACTCCGCCCCTTCCTGCAGAGCTGATTAAGGCACCCTCTCAACCAATAGCCGATATGGGAGGGAAGCTTAAAAGATGACAGGAAGCTCTGCTCCAGTGGCGGCTGAATTCCTGAGTGGGGAATTAGATTCTCACCCTGCCCCTGCTGTCTGATGGCCAAGCCTGCAAAAAGCTTTTGGTTCACCCCTCTTTAGTTTGTTCTGGTTGTGTTTGTTACCTTTGTTCTGGTGGTTTCTTTGCTTTGGAGTGATAATTATGTTTGACTGTTTGGTTTAGTAACTTATTGCTGTAAAGCCTGAGAACTTAAGTTACTATTAGTGTTCGTTCATCTAGCCTTTTGGTGTTTTGTTTTATGTTATGTTGTGACTCCTGCCACCTGTCACTCCATTAAACACCTGTCTCCCCATCTAATCCCTGCCCGGTTATTTACTTATTTCTTTATGTTACACATTTCTTCCTCCTCCCCAAGGAGGGACGTAACAGCTACACATGAGATGATCTGATTTCTAGTCTTTAAAAAGTAATACAAAGCAACAATTGTAATTCAAACAGAAAAATCTAGTATTAAAGAAATATGACACTATTTTTTGTTATGTTCTTACAATTAGACTCCAATTCGGTACTATTTATCTAAAAAATCTAAGTCTATGCTGTCAGAGATGTGATGATGGGTCAACTGGAAAATACTACAATTAGATGAAGGATCCGTTTGCAATCAACAGCCTTTTCTTCATCCATGCCTGTCAGTTTGCAAAGCAACTAGAAAATATCAGTCTGCATGGGGATCCCTGAAGTCCTGTTAGAACAATAAAGTATAAAAAGTTTGCTAAAATAAGATTTTTTCAATACCGTATCTTTTCCAATAGTGGTCAGTCTCTAATAAACGTCGGTCTCCAATAAATGGTGTTTGTTACTTTAGACACCGGTCCCTAATAGTGGTCCGTGTAGTGTAATCGAGCTGGAATCACAGACAGACAAATGTCTGCTTTATAATTCCTTAACCCTTTAACACATGAGGCGTCGCCGGTGATGCTTAAACACAAAACCCTTAACATTCTATAACTTTTCAACCGTTAACACGATAAATGTAATTCCAACAGATTTTGAAGGAGAAAAGTGTCGTGCCGGTTGACGGTGACGGTTGAAAAGTTACGGTAAATCAAAGAACATAAACACTGGAGCTCTGGTGTTAAATTGTTAATCTCATCTGTACCACTTAAATTCATTTAACCCTTTAAAACCAGAGATGTCAGCGGTGAAATCTAAATACCACATGTTCTTTGACATCCCGTAACATTTGGTTGGTGACACTTGAGTAAAACAGATTTATTCCATATCTTGGACATTTTATGAAATTTTCCAGACCACTTGTCAAGGACATTCCAAGGGAAACCTTTCTAGTGAGTTTAGACACTGTGTTAAAAGCAGTATTATTTTTTTACATGCGTGAGATTATGGGTGTATCATTACTAACAATGAGGAGACACTTTGTATTTTTTTTTTCTTGTCAAAGAAGTATTACAATTAACATTTGTCATGACCTTTGCATGAAGCTTTACAAAATATGTGACGCACTAGTAAATGGTTGTGCAAAAAAATCTAAAAGGACGAACACAAAGAGCACAGATGTAAAACAGCACGCAGAGAAGGTAGTGCAGACGTATCTGTACACAAGATTGACAGTGCAATCAAAACTACCTTGTACAGAAGGCAGTACAATAAATTGCACTGAGCAGTGGGTACTGTATTGATAATCCCACAGCAGTATGTGCAGATTATATATCTGTGTCGTGCTTTCAACCTCTGCTGAAAGGATTCATTTTCTGAAGCTCATTTAATGAGTTCGTATGAGGGAGCAGTTTGTGTAGTCGTTTGTTGTTGCTCTTAGACTCAAGAACTTCTGGTTTGCACTAGTTTACAATCAATCTAGAACAATGTTTGTCCAAAAACTGAATTATGAATCAGAAGATTTTAAGAAATACCAATTCAAATGATTATGCTGTAGGCCTGCTCTCGATGAAAAAAAAACTTTTTAGCTACATCACACAAGTGTGAGCACTTTTGAACTAATAAGCATGCTATATTTGAACTTCCAGTAAAAACAAGTAAATAAAATGTAAAATTTTAAAAACTGTTCATCGTTAATGTTGCAAACTATTAAAATTGTTATTTGACAATGGGAAATGAATCAACAGAAGACTAATTTGTTATTTAAAGTAGTAAATGGACAACAGATTGTCAATATTCCTTATTCTGAGATCAATTAAAGTTGTATACTTAAAAACAACATTGCAGCAGCATTATCTATGGAATACATCACGATTCAAGGGAATTTAGAATTGCTCTCAGTTGCTATTGTCATAATTGTCATCATATATTGATGATGTTTTTGTCATACTTTACAAGGTTTCCTCTGGTAATTAGGATCTGTCATCATTCAAGCTTCAATGCTGTGTGTTTCATCTTTTGCTTTTTTTATCCAGTCCATTTGTGTCCTCTTGAAGGATACAGTTTCTGGGGATGTTTAGCTCCCAGGCAGAAAACTGCATATTGAGCAGATAAACAGTCCTTGGTCTTTCCCAACACCATGCGCTGCAGTATGGACAGGCATCTTTACATCAATCCTGTTTATAAAAAGTCTTTTGGTTTGTTTAGATGCAAAGTTGTCAGCTTTTGCTGTTGTGCTGAATTGTTTGACAGAGACTTTCTGGCACTTACAAAGACATCCAGTTTTGAAAAAAAGTTGCCAACTGTCCTGATTGCCTTCTGCTTATGAATATTTTTCTTTCAGTTAAATAACGAACTTCCACTTGTTTAGAAATGACTGTATAAGCCCTCCCCAGAGAGATAATAAGCAGCCGCTTCTCTTCTCAGATCGTTACTAAGCTTTTCTTCCTTGGCATAGCTAATGCACTTCTGAAAGATTCAGAGCAAACTGCCAACACTGTGTTTGTAGAGATGTCTAGATATACTGATCAGTCAATCAAGTGCGTTTAATTAGCAGCTCTTGCCTGCTGCTCATATTTAATTGATATGGAAGAAAGAATCATTTCATTTTTTCACATTTTTTTTGCTAAAAGATACTACATAATCTGTTTTTAATTCATTTGAGGTTGTAAGAACATGATTAAAAGGCCCAAAAGAAAGTAGGTTAATTTCAATGAGGTGCTTGAACCGCCTGTGATGTTTACTCTTTATTTGACACATGACTATTGCAGTTACATGAAGCTTTCAGGGCTTTATAGAAATGTGTCATTGTAGGATTATAGTGGATATGGGGTTGTTAGACTTGATTGTTTTTTTTTGTATATATTATGAGTGAAACCAGTTGACGATCAAAGTATGTCGTCATCTTCTATGTAAAAAAATATATGTATTAAATCCCTTCTAACCTATATATATATATATATATATATATATATATATATATATATATATATATGTACAGTATATATGCTTTACTTTGTTTCGTATTGTATGAATTTGTCAGCTCTGCTTTCGAGTCCAACATAAAACTAAATTGTGACGATTTATGTACAGATTCTTCTAAAATCCCATTACATAGTAGTATGCATTAAAGTTACCTTTTTTTAAGCTAATTTTATCAAACTAGCTAAATCATCAAGACTTGTTTTAAAGACATATATCATGAATATATATATTATTTATTTTTTTATTTTTTTTTAAAGCAGCTATAAAATGGAACAACATCAACATATTTTCCAATTCAAAGAAAGGGGGCACAGGTCCTTTTCAAACAAATTAAACATGACAAGATCAATAAATGCAGCTGCTACATTATTTAAAAGAGGGCTACAGAAAGGGCTAAATAAAGGCTTAAAATATGGTAATACTACATCAAAGGGGGGCTTTGCATAATTACACCCCATCTCATTTAAAATTTGCTTATACAAATGTATTTACTGAAAAACACATCCCAGTTTAGCAGCCGCCTGGCCTACAAATGAATGTCTTGTCCTTACATTTTGCCTAGAAATAGGGCAAGGTGTGTACCTTTGCTTTATTAAAAGTGAGCTGGGATAAATGATGGAATTGAGCCTTGCTCTAGTCTGTTGGAAGCTGTTTAAGCACACACATAAGAGGCTGCTTCATCACAGTTCTGACTGTGATTAATAGCTTTATAATTATTTTTAGAGAGGTTTTCCAAAAATAGTTTGCTTTTTTTGGGGTGGTGTAATGTGAGCTTCACAGCATGATAATGTATCTTGTGTTGGAAGATAAGTAACTATTAAAGCCATCTGCCAATCATAACCACAGGCTTTTTTTTTGGCGTTCCTCTATCAACAGTAAACTGGGAGTAATTCTGCAGCTGCTGCACAAATTTTCATCTCTCAGTTCATGAAGCAGGGAATTTAGGCGGACAAACTTTTCTTTCCATTTCATAGGAGATTAATAATGATCTGGGAAGTCGAGAAAGTGCTGTGTGTGACACAATTTAATATCCACAGACAAAGTCTGTTTAAAAGGGAATATTGGGATGCTCAGTCATGTCTTCATTGGGTTTTGAATACATTTTACTTGCATTATAAACCGTCACTGCTGGCACTTAAACTGAATTAGTGAATTTCCACTCTGTATTACTTTGTCTCCCTATAGATGTTATAATAAAGCATATTTGACCCACACTTATACTGAATAATTACCACAAAGATTCAACTGAACACTGTCAAGAACTGGTTAGAAGTATCTGAAGTCCTCGCCAATGCATGTTTAAGCGAGCATTTCCAATAGAAAGTCTATTTAAATGCATGGTTTTTTAGTTACGTGGTCAAAACTGTTGCCTTCACATGCTGCTACGCAAGTTTCTAGGACAATTTTCGGGCTCTGAATTTGGGTTGACAGTTAAACCAGTTGAACTTAGAACAATTAGGGACTTAGATTTGATAGTGACGTGGATGGCGTCCTTTTTAATTCAAAGAAATGTCAATTGTTTAAAAATTGATCATGGAAGGGAAATTAACCAATGCAGTTTTTGCCTAGCTGGAACTGCAGTAATTTTTAGAGTTTAAGCTGTGTTTTTTATTTTTTTGTAATTGTTTCGTCAGGGATGCAACTCATAATCAGGAGCAACTTATTTGTGATTTTTAAAAATACTAATAGGCTCATATATCAATTATTTTCCCAATAATGAATGTGTCCCTTGACAACCACTAGAGGGCACTGTAGGTGTGTATAACAGTATTTGCTTCTAATAGCAACGCAGAAGAAGTGTCGTCCAACACAAACATGGAATTTAATTTCCTCCGAAAGTTCAACATATTTTTCTTATTTTCATCAACACAATATTATATTGTTTTTAGTTTTCCCTTCTAATGCTAATTCTGATGGAACAGGAAGCCATCAAACTGGGTCACAGAGAGAGATGGAAAAACAGCTGAAAATCCTATCTTTCAGGTGCAGCTCCTGTAGTAGAGATGGAACCAATCATTGTTAGGAGAAAAAAAAATAAAAAAACACACACTGAATGATCTCATGAACCCAGACATGGAGACATGACATAAACTTTATCTCTCAACATCATCCATATCTTGCATGTAAATGAGGTAAGCTTCCACGTAGCAATGAGGCTAACAACTTGACAGAAGCTTCTCCAATATGCAACGGAAGCATCTAGTTTGTGAACCTATTTTTGGGCAAGCATTGAAAATCCAATTTGACGTGCGTCAAAATAGATGTCTGTTGAAGAATAGGTAGCAGTCGTGACTTAGACATGTTAATTCAGTGTGAATGCAGCATTACGCTGCACTTGCTGGATTTGTTTTGAAGTGTCACATTTTCTTCCCGAATGTATGACCTATAATCCGGAAATACGTATGTGTAATTTTTTCTTCTCTATTTAGCATTTTTTGGCTCCTACGACTTATTCTCCAGTGCGACTTATACTTCGGAAAAAAAATTCTATGAGATGTACATGGCAAGTCTTTCTTAAACAGTAGAGCTGTGAAAGAAAAAGCCTGGAGCAAGATTTGCACTGCTTCAACATTTCGCACCAAGTATCTTTCAGTTGGAAGATACTTGGTGCGATTCCGCTTGTATTGGGTAGAAACAGTCCAGTGTGAACACTAAATGCTAAAATAACCCACTTTCAGCACATTCTTGAACGCGCATTATATGCTTGGCGTGTACGTAGAATAACAGGCAGCTAAATCATAAGACTTTAAAGCATCACAAGCAGCCATACTTTTACTTAAAAACAAAACTGAATGATTGTAACAGAAAGGAGGAGGATTTTAACAAACTGGGAGTAATGAAATGTGATTATACTGGGACTAAACAGCTGTGGTGGTTCAATAAGACTGTTGCTCTGAAAAACCAATAAAAAGGTTTCAATTTACTGGAGATCATAAAAGCTTTACAAAGAAAAAAAACAAGCCTCAGTGATAGCAGCATCAGGATAAGAAGAGCAGCTGCTGGAGGGATGTTTAGTGCATTAAACTATGAAAGCCTGCAGGGGCTGTTTCATGATGCGGGCCTGTGAGTGTTGGGCCTGCAACATTATGTGTGTTCAAGACTTTAGTCTGGTGTCTCTGAAATTGTTGTTTGTTCAGTTTCCTCCGTTGACAGATAGATTGTTCCTTCTTCCTTGATGGAATGAAAACATGTCAAGGTGATCTGGGGCGAAAAATGATTTTTTTTTATATAAATGCTGTGATATTGCCACAGTTTATAACACTAACTTGTGTTAACCAATCTCAATAAATATTTGACTATATCGTTCTTTTAACAATGATTATATATCTGTTAACAGAGGAGGATGGGGTGGCTTTTTATTCTAAAACTTGTATGTTTTTGTTTTTTAAATGTAAAGCGTTTCGAGGTGTGCAAAGGCTTCCATAAATAAAGTTTGACATGATTTGAAACCGATTAATTCTAGTGATTGTTCTTAACCTCTTAAATTCTCACTTTAATCATCTTTTGATCTATTTTCAAATCGCTCCCTGTGGTCTATTCATTCTAATTCTGCCATATTTTTAGGCAAAATCAAAAACCTGTGCTGTTTTCTAGGACAAAGTTTCTGCAGAGCGACAGGAGATCATTAGAAATTCACCTCTGAGTTGTGGGCGGAGCAACCCCGCCCCCTTTACTCTATGCATTGGTGAGAGGTCAGAGTAGGGAGATTGTTGTCAGCCAAATGTATTTTCTATGCTAAAAATAAACTCTATTGACATTGAGCAAAATTTCATTATAGTTCCTTAATCAGAAAATTCTTAATCAGAAAAGTGCCACAAGAACATGTTAAAAATTTAACAGTGGAGATGCCATCGGCTACACCTAAATAACACACGCTCTCTGATCTATTGTAACTCTTCCGTTTTTTAAATAAAGGCGGCTTTGTATATCAGATGTTCACTGATATGCAACACATTTCAAATGCAAAATCCTTTCTCTTTAACAGAATCAGCTGATTTACGGTGATTAGATAAACACTTTAATCCTGTAAATTGTTGCATATCAGCTGCTTTTCTTCACTTCAGAATCCACTGAAATTACGTTAATTGCATAGACAGTTGAAGTGTTGTGGTAAACGAAAAAGTGTCGACACTGGAGCAAAAACTTTAGTGTTTAAGGGTTAACTTAATCTAAACAACTGATTTATTTACAAGATGACGACATACCCCTGTTTGTGCAAAACAATATACTACTCATAGACCATAATATCGATAACATTTGATTCCATGATAACAACTTGCTAGAATAGGGCTGTCAAAATCTATTACAAGCTGAGCCAAAAAAAACAAAAAAGAAGAGTACAAGTAGAGGGCCCGACTGGTTCAATGTTTACAGAGAACTTACAGATGAGCTTCATGCGTAAATTCAACCTTAAATGAACAAAGCCTGAAAAAAAAATAGCCTAGACCAAACTTAATCTTAAAAATCAGGCGTATTCGCAACCAACAATCTTCACAATATAAAACATTCACACTTGCAAACAACAAGCAACAAAATATGTAAAACACAAAGTGTCTGTGGTAGCAATAAAAACAAAGAGTGCAAAACAATGTAATAAAAGCTTAGTTTGCAGTTTTATTATGATTTTATTCTACTACAACTGACAAAGCTTATAAGACAGTTTAAACCAAAAAGCATCAACATTAAATACAAAGAAAATATAGTCTTTCTCTGCATATTTATGCTTTACATATTTACAGATGTTTTTTCAGTCATGTGACTCTTCTGCCTCTTCACAAAAACTCAACAACTCAATGTGCTTGTATGAAAATTTTGCATCCGAAGGAGACACTGAGCTGCTGAGGTATATATCCGCACAGCAGAGCCCCCTCTGGAGCGCAGAGAGACGCTTCTGCTCCGTGAGAGGAGCGCCACCTCCTCTCTCCATGGCCCTGCATGGAGAAATGGCATCAAAAATACTGATATGCTGAAGAAGATATTCGCGGAGGATAATTATCATCAGGAGCGGGTGTTTATTAGTTGATGAAGGAGCCGTTGTTGTGCTTATTGAATTAAAAACATATATATATATTTATGTTGGGCAATGCTCCAATGTTCTTAAATACATTTTTTACAAAGTTTGTTTTATGTTGCACCTGGGGTCCTGCTCCACTTCCTGATTGGACCCAGCTGTCGGCACTCATCATCTCATCTCCGGTCTACTTAAGAGGAGCCTTCCCCAGCATTCTTCGCCAGTTCGTTGCCTTACCTGATGCAGTACCCTGGCCTCTCTCGTTATACGTTTACATTGTTTCTACGCTTTGCTACGACTCACCCAAGTAAAACTCTGTCTCCAGATCATCATCATCCACGTGCCGACCTGGGTCAAGTTACATGTCATCAACTCTGTCACACTAAGTTAACTCCTTGTCACGCACCATCAACGGCACCTGGATCTTCACCCTGCCGCTCCTGATCACCTCCGATCTTCATTCTCCATTCCAAGTCAGCATCTCCATTCAAGTTCGGGCTACAGCTCCACAATCTCCACGGACAATAAAGTCTTTCTATTTACCCCTGCTTTCCGTCATCCTTCCGGGTTTCAGCATCTGGGTCTGCTTCGCCAGTTTGATCAGAAGTGTTTTTTATGAGTATGGATTGGTAAGAGATCCTTTTGCCATGAATAAAGGGGAATACTGTATGTAGCATCTAATTTTTAAATGCTTGTTTTCTGTTTTTTTTTTTTTTTTTTTGTCTAAATAAATGGTTTGAGCATGCAAATCAGTTGCTAAAACACTATTTGGTCCCAAAGACTAGAGTTAGCCCAGTCACATAAGCTACTGATTGGTAACTATTTTCAGTAGCCCTTAAGGCACTTGGACACTAACTAATGCCGTCCAAAAAGGTATTGTGTCTAACATAAATAACAGTGACCACAACACATTTTTCATTGTCAACATGATGCAGACCCCAAACTTAGCCAATCAAACAAATAGCATATGCTCCCACTATAGCGTGTGCCCAGTCATTATGTTAATGGTGTGGAGGCATCAACACCCCGCTGCTGTAATCTGACAGGATTAAACCTTATTACATCATTACACACCATTACTGCTCTTAATGAAGACAACAGTTCCAAGCACTGGATACCCCGCTGGCTATCTGACTCATTAAATGATCCTGTGTGGGAATAACCAAGGGATCAATTATGAAGTGATTCAGCTGCCCTGGTGCAAGCTCACCTCTCCCAAAAACACTCTCGCCGACACTTTTCAGCAGCTTGGTAGTTGCAGTACATGGTCAATATGTTCTGATTATGGCCATTTATCTCAGTTTATGTATTGACCATCAGGTTTACAGACCACAGTTACCATGAAAAAGGACTTCTCAAGGTGAAACCTGTTACTTTTAGTAATGTTCTTGAATATAAAGCAAAACTTTATGTGTGCAAACCGTGGCGAAGACTCAGATTAGAGCAGTATGCTCTCAAAATAACTGGCATTTTCAACCAATTCATTTTAGTGCATTGTTTTCATACACCGGTGTCTGTGGGTGTGTGTGTGTCTGTGTGTATTTGTTAGTTCTAGATGCAAGTCATCTATCACAGGAGTTCCATGCATTTGTCATCGGGGAGTTTCTCTCAGCTCACTGTACATGTGTTGAAGGTCAGACTAAAACAGAAGCCACTCCATATTGGCGATCTTTCATTGCACCCATCTGCTGATCTGCACAGGGATTCCAGTTTGCAGAGTTTACAAAACCCTCTGGAACTACAATATATATATATATATATATCAGTATTTTAGTAAGCTTTTCACAAACAGTGTGCTACGTTTACTGTATGAGAAGAGAAACCAAGGTTTTTGCTCTCTATTTTTTCAACTACAAATGAACTGAACATCTTTTGTTGCATTCATGATTGGTTGTGGGATAAATTGCATTGTTTTTTATATTTTTATTTGTTTTATTTTTTTTACTGTTTTTTTTTCTTTGTTTTGTTGTTGTTCTTGTTAGAAAATAAATAAAAATGATTAAAAAAAATAAATAAATAAAAATAAAAACTACAGCAGATAGAGTTAACTGTCGAATGCAACACAACACCAGAGACGTTGCCAGCGACATCTAAATAAGACATGTTAGTTGACATATTGTAAATCTTCTACTTTTTATGCTAGGGGTGTCATACTCAATTGCACTGGGGGCCAAAATCCAAAACACATAGTAGGTCGCGGGCTGAAGAGTGGGATATCGTTCCCTATGTCAGCCGGGGCGGATTGGGGTTTAAGTGTAGGTTTTGCCAACGTGTTTTGTTGTCTAGTTGTTTTAGTCTGTTTTGCCCTTAGTTATTTTATCCGGTAATGTTTATTTCTTTCTACACCACAAGTGAGAGGGAGGGAGAGGATGATGACACCCTTGCAGTGTAAAATGCTGTGTTTAATAAAGGAAGCCAGAAGTCATTCTTCCTGATCGTAGTGTTGCTTCAATATGTTAGTATAGAGCAGTTAATAATAATAGTAATAATGTGATCTCGAAGGCCGGATCCAGCCCCCGGGCATTGACTTTGACACGTGCTTTACGCGATCAACATGAATCAGCTGATTCTGACTGTGAGAAAAGCAGCTCTTCATATTGATTTTGAACAAATTTGCAAAACCACCAACAGTGTTGCATAACAGCACAAAGCTGCTTTTGTTTGTGACAAAATTAGCTGATTTATGTTTATTTTGTAAGGACTTCCCTGTTGTAAAGTGTTGCATATGTATTGTTTTTCTCCGTTTCTGAATTCGTTGGAATTATGTTAAATGTGCCAACAGCTTAAGAGATGCAGTAAAATGTAAAAACTGAAGCTAACGCTCTGGTGTCAAAGGGTTAAGGATAAGGGAATCTAATTTAAAAATTGAAAGAAAAAGAAAAAAAGTCACACAAGGCATAATCAACAAAAAGAAAGTCAGGAGAATCTATGTGTCGATACATGAATAAAAAACTTTCTAAACTGACACATCACGACATTGTTCCTATCATTGCACATCATCTTGATTGCACTGAGGCATTAAATTAGTGCTGTGACAGCTGCAACCAAAGGTTGTAAAATGGTTTAATCAGCAGAAGCTTAATATGACGTGAATGTAAGACATGTTCTCCGTATATTTGGCTCATAAACCCCAGAGGTCTTGGCTCGCTGTATAGCTGAGTGAAAAAATGACAAATGTAGAAGACATATCCTTGATGAACACTCTGGCGCTAAAAACTATCGTAAACAAGACTTTGCTTAACTTTTCTAGACTAAAAAAAAGTTTTTTTCCAGCATGTTCACCCATTTGGAGCCTGGTCAGTGTGACAGTGATTTATTCAATGACAGTGAGTCATTTAGTATTGGTCTCACTCACTCATCCATGACTGTGTGTGTGCATGCAAGCATGTCTAAAAGTCCAAGGGCACAGATTGAGATAATTGGAGATGAGTGATGTCCTCACAGTAATAATTGTGTCATTACCACCCAGTGGAACATGATCATTAGTCCCTGCAGTATGTGCTGCAATTAACAAATTGGCAAAGACTAAAGCGAAGAATGAAGAGGAGTGTCTGTTTGTACCAAAACTTTAGTTACATTCAATCCTCACCTTTTGGCAAAACAATGCCAAGAATTTTTTTTAATTAGATAAAATAAATCGGTGGTCAATGTACCACCTAAGGTCTTAAAATATGGACAACTTTGTATGATAATTACTGCAGCATTTTTTATATTTTTTACAAACTTTACAAATGGTGCTGGCTAGCGCTAAAGAATGAACTAGAAAAGCTGATAGAAATAATGAAGTGTGCGTACATATAGGGAACATTGTAGTTGCTAAATGTCCATTGCTTATCATCTCTGTTTACTTTAAGTATTTTTAAGAACCAGGGTTTGTTTCACAGGAGGCTGTAATAAGCTTAAGACCCTTCACGCAATTGCCGAATGATGTAGTCACATGCGGGCCCAAGTCTGGGTCTCCCTGTGCCAGTCCCAAGCCCGGACAAAATGCAGGGTTGTGTCAGGAAGGACATTGGGCATGAAACTCTCTGACAAACCAAAATGTACCGGATGTGGTACCAAACGCGTGACTGGACCCGAACTGGTCTTCAGGGCACATCCAGTACCCGTACCCTAAACCTAACCAGGTGCTGGGTTGCAACTGGTGCCCAGTCTTGTTTGCGCCGGGCACCGCATATTGTACCGGTCCAGGTCCAGTACCGCATCTGGTGACAGGTTAGGTTTAGGGTACCGGGTTTGGGTACTGGTGCGCTCCATGTGGTGGTACCTGACCGGTTCCGGTACACTGCCCAGAGGTTGGGGACCTGTGACTTAATAGGAACAGCCAGCACGTCAAAAAGCGACGAGTTGGGGATACCCAAAACGCCAAAAAGTGACGCAAGGGGCCTTAGTCAAGGAGGAGAATGTGTTGAATGTAAAAACACTCGATTGCAAGCATTAGCATTTTATCTTGGTAAGAACATATATATATATATATGAGGGCTGTCAGATTTGTCGCGT
>NC_050514.1:2140636-2151820 GCF_002922805.2 Oryzias melastigma
TAGAGTAAATGGCTCATAGCATTTTCTATCTTCCTCAAAGACCAAAAGCCCTTTTCAGTCAAAGTCCCTGTCGCATTCACACACTGATGGCGGCTCCACTGCCAAACACTGGTGCCAGCCTTCCACAACCGGCGATGTGGGGTTTAGTGTCTTGCCTAAGAACAGTTTGACACACGGGCAAGCGAGGTGGGAATTGAACCTGCAATATTCCGATCAGAGGTCGACCACTCTTCCACTACACCATCGCCTGCCCACAAGTCATTAAACCTTAAAAATAAACGTAATATGTATTTCGAAAAGAAACACTGCCTAAAAAATACTTTTGTTAGAAACACTCAAAGCAAAAAAGTAAATCTTTTTAATAAAGTGATGCGCCATTTGAACAAAAATAGGATTTCTTTTTAAGAAAACGTAGTAAATGTATAAATATTTGCATAACTTGGGCTGCTACAATATTTACAGTATTTTGTACAAAATTACAAATTGCTCCTAATTTCCTTGTATTTTCTTAGCCCAAGTATCAGAACAAATGTTGGCAAATGTAAGAAATTTTACACACATAACAGAACAAGTTTTGTTTTTGTTTTTTTTACTTTGTCTGGACGATAAAAACATGCACTTTGTAAAAGCACAGAGGGTGACCCAGATCCAGACAATAAATAATAAATGCTCTTTATAAGCTCAAATATTTATATTTGATGATATATTTCTTCAAATAATTATGTCAAACATACACAAATAAATGTAATATTAATTTAAGATTATGTAAATGAATGTTACTTGTTTGATTATAATAATGTATAGGTCAGTTTGTTTTAAGGTATTTCTTTATTTAAATGAACTTCCAATTTAACCACAAATCCTGTTTATGTATAAAGAATGCAATAAACTTATCTCCAATCATCATAGTTCTTGTTTAATGAATTAAATAGTACAGTTTGAAGCTCTAAAACTGCAAGTTTACTCAACACATGTTTATATAAACAGATTTGTAGGTAATCTGTATTCATTTCCATTAGGCTACTTAGAACAAATTAGTTTTTAGGCTTGTTTGGGGGCTTTCAGGCTCACTTCCAAAGGAAATTTGCACATTTTAGCCCACAGACCATAAAGAGCAGCAAGCCAGCAAACCCTCTGGCTTAAGGATTATGAGTCCAATCCCCTGCAGCTCAGGAATGGTCAGGAAATTGCAGAGAAATAGACGGAGATAAATAACCGTATGAAGAATGAGGCGAGGGAACGAAACCATGCCAGGGACAGCTTTGGCTGTATTGGAACACATGCAGTCAGTGAAGTGCAGATGGCAGAGATGGATGCCACCCACAAGAGCTTTTGAGAAGTGGAACGGGGACAGAGGATTCAGGACCAGCAGCACTACGAGCGCTGTTCAGTGAGATGACTGTAATTTATTACAGATATTTCACTGACCTTTTAACAGAATGCCCTCCCACTGCGACTCCTGCGGACCTCAGACTGTCAGAGTCACACTCATCTAACCTCTGCACTCAGTCCCTTTGGGCTCTTGGACTTTGAGGACTGTAGACAGAACTTGGCTCTTACCACTGCTCATTCTACCTTCCTTTTTTATCATGTCTGTCTGTGTAGTTATTAGAGTACATGCACCTATTTTCTTTTTTTCCTTCTGGTCGATTTAAAGAAAAAATATAATTTTGTCATTTAAGTTTCATGTGCTTAAAAGCAAAAGTTGAACTTAAATTCTTAGATGATGTGTTGGAGTGTTGTTTTTGTTTCTTGTTTGCAGGTTACCTTTCAAATTGTTGATGGGTGTTGGATTGTTGGATCCAGCTGACCATGTGGTGCTTTATCAGCTGGGACTAAAAACACAGAGGCAGCACACTGGGACAGAAGCACCATCTAGACCAGGGTTGGGCAAACTACGGCCCGGGGGCCATATCCGGCCCCTTAAACCATTTAATATGGCCCGCCACACTGGAATTAATTATATTGATAATCCATATTAATGTTTTATATGATCCTGTAATTTTGGTGTCTCCCCTTAGATGGTGCACCACAAATAGACTTGAGTTTAGGTTCAGAAAATAATTTAAAATTGATTTTGTGTTGGAAGATTTGTTGTTTTTCTCACGTTCATGAGTATTTTTCGAGTCACTAATTTTTCCGATCATTCCAACACAACAAACAGAGTTTTTTGGTGTGTTTTTTCCCTGAGAGGCATCAACCAATTGGTGCAATTGGCTCTAAAATAGCAACAAACCCACATTTTTTACATTTAAAAAAGCATATTTTTGTCCAGATTCCATGTTATTTTTTTGGTCGCTTACCAAAACACTGATCCGGCCTTTCAAATTTTAGACACCCTAGTTAGCCCACAATTAAAAAAGTTTGCCCACCCCTGATCTAGATCATGGGTGCTCAAAGTGGAGCCCGCAAGCCAAATTTGGCCTGCCAAGTTGTGGCTGCAGAAGCTGCGGAGCGTTTAGTTCAAACCCCTTACCCGATTCCTACTGATTCTCTAAAACTATACGGCTGTAATATGCTTTCGACCACTGGGTGGCGCTGTTAGGAATTTCCTTCTCTGCAACTATAGGGGATACAACCCCCGAGTGAGTCAGCTCTGGGCTTTTTTTGTGTTAGAAATTCCAGAGAGCCTTCACGGTCACTTCCGATGCTTTTAGCAGGCTTTTTTAGCTAGCCAAGATAGAGCGGCAAACGGAGTCAAAAGAGCAGCTACATTTCTCATTTTATTCTTACAAAGGTGTGTTACCTTAATGAAAACAGAATCAAAATACACAAATTAAACTATTTTCTTTATTTTATGGCATGCAAAAAAAAGTTGTATTTGACCTGCGGACCGGGATCTCATTTATATTTTGGCCCTCTGAGCGAAAAAGTTTGGGCACCCCTGATTTAGATAACCTCTTTTTGTTGTCTCTTTGCTTCTTTTTTGACTCGCATGTCTATTTTTGTTTTGTTAACAAAGCAGCTTCCTGCCCCTTCTGTTTTCAATAGTAAAGGAAAAAGGTGAAGTGGATGCTATTGCTCATTTGTTCCCAGTCATTAAATTTATGTTTTACGGAGGCAGAAAGCCCACAGAGAACCTGATTGATTCACGATAGTACAAACACAGCCAATTATTCTGCAATGACAGTGAGTGAGAGTAAATGCAAGCAGCAGCTCTCGCCACAGCTGGGGGGATCTGTCCCTGTCCTCGTCGTCACAGGCTGAATAAGGTCAAAAGGGGGTTTTGGAGGTGGTTTTTTCGAGACTCAAGAAACTAAAAATGTTTTTGTGGATTAGCTGTAGTGTTAAAGCAGGTGTTGCACACTGGGTGGAGATGCATCACGTCATTTGAAAACCCTAGGATTGTAACACATGCTGTACACACAGACAGACACTACTGTGGAAGCTCTGCGAGCAGCTGCTATCCTTGATTTGTTCATTTCTAGTCTCAGAGGATAAGACTCCCACAGGTTTGCACCCCTGGGTTTTTTCTGGGTTCTTTTTTTTGTCATTTTGGTGTTGAAACCAGTTGATACCATGCATCATGTCTCCCACAGTGTTTGTCCCTGACTGAATGTTCAGCCAGTTATTTGTTACCTAAACTTCTAGTTCTCCTGCAAAAATGCAACAATATACATGTATTACAGCCAGAATTCAAGTTTCTGTCTGGGTTACTTAAAAATGTATTACAATTTTACATTTTTTAGAAAATGAAGTAGCCCACTTAGGTTATCAAGCCCCCCTCCCTCATTCCATTTCTAAATTTGAAGAAAATCCAGAAGCATGTTTTTGAAAAGTGTTAAGTTTGCCTTTTCATCCAGAAATAAACTTGTTTGCAAGTTGGTTACACCTTTTTTTTGGTGTTTGTTGATCTTTTTCTATGTCGATTGTGGAATGGAGGCCAGAACAAAATCTGAACAGCAGGTTTTTATTGTGTTTGAGCTAAGATTTTGTACAATGGACTGTGTTCTTTGATTAGCCCCCACTTCTTTTCAACAAAATGTTCCAGATTTGAATTGTAAGTTGTCCCCAAAAGGGACAAAACAGGTTTAAAAGGTGGATGTGTGGACGGATGAATGAATAAATGAATGGAAGGAATATGGTTATACTCTATAACTTCGAGCAATATAACATTCTTTTGGACTACAAGTCGCAGTCGCAAAAAAAAAAAAAATAATAAAAAAAAAAATCATAATATAGAAAAAAAAATCTTAAAAGTCATAATGGAATATTTACTTTAAATGTAAGAACAAGAACTGACATTTCCTCTTGAAAAGTGAATAGATAACAATAGGACTGAATATATGCACAAGACTGTAACAGACTGATTTCTATTTAGCTTCACAAAACATAGGAGGAATCTTGTAAATTAGCTGCAGGCTAAAAACTCAACTAAATTCTTCATATCACTAAATCTATTAGATTCTTCATGATCTATGGCTATGTCTGAATCCCTTCACTATTCCCTATACAGTGCATTTGCCATTTTATAGAGCTGTCTGAATCTACATTTCCAAAATCGAGTGGACTAGAAATTTCCCAGAAGTCTTTACAAAAAACTAGCGTGCATCAATGCTCACTACATTAGCATATATAGACCACAATGCATTGTGGTTAAACAATTGTTGAAAAAAGAAAAAAAAAAGTTTAAATGTAATATTTTTAATAAACCATCAATATTTTCATCATCAGAACACAGTGGAGTCACAAATAGAAGCCATGAAATATTTGTATTGATTAGATTTTCACTTTATGAAATCGATAACATCATATCTGGCGTTTGGAAAAATGATGGTGTAAAAATTACTCTTAAAATCCAGGGCACTATGTAGTTTTTTTGGCAGTGAGGGATTTGGGTGGGAATTTGGACATAACCTGAGTTGCACTGAAACAATTCTGCCAAGTCCAGTGTAAGCCTAAGCAACACTTCTTCTTCTGTGTTGCCGTCAGTAGCAAATACTAATATACAAACACCCTCTAGTGGTTGTTTCTATTTATTAAAAACAAAATTAATACTATATAAATCGCACTTGAGTATAAGTCGTAGCCCCGCAAAACAATGCAAAACATAAATAAATAAATAAAATAAAACTCTTACTCTGAAAAATACAGTGCGTATTTTTGGTAATCTAAAGCCCAGTCGGAATTCTTCCCTTCTCCCTACCCCTCCATTAGTAGGGGCAGTTGCAGAGGGAGTGGTGTCCGAAATATTTTTTTTTAAGATCTCACTCTCCAAGTGGAGGGATACAGACCCTTTCCCTGTGAGGGTAAACCGTGTTGTGCTGTACCACGGAGGAGAAGCGCTTTTCTTCATGTGGGTGCTCTCTTCAGCACAGACGTTTACATTTAAATGTAATTTATTATTTTTTTATTTTAAAATGACCTTTCTAAAGTTATACAACTGCTGTTGTTATGTGTATTCGAGTGCTGGAAGCTCTGCGCTAATGCTAGCTGACTGGCGACTATTGCTGATGTCATCAAATGGAAGTGACGTCCAAATTATGGGACACTATTTTTACATAACTCTCCATTTGGAGGGCTAAATGAAGAGGGAGGGAGAAGGGAAGAATTGCATCTGGGCCTAAATCCTCTGGCTGATACAAATGATTGGTAATATATTTAGGTCAACGCTCATTAGCTTTACACTTTTGGCTAATTTCTGCTACTATGATAGTTTCTAAAATGAGCTTCACCTATTTTTTAATAAAGAAACTGTTGAAAGGTTTCCAAATTTTGACAAATAATAATCTCAAACAAAGGCCTTATATTCCATCTCGAAGGGGCGAAGAAACCCCAGAAAACCGCAGTTAAGAAAATGCAAATGAAAGTTGCCAAAATAGTTCTAAGTGGGGAATGATAAAATCTTAAAACACAATGTGTTCACTCTCTTTAGATTTTAATGGAGTCTGAAAACACTTCAAGAGAAGACTTGATCCTCAGAGTCAGAATGCTTTATTTACAGAATTCACAGGGGTTTCTTCTCTGGTGCTGACAACAGCAGGACTCATACAAAGTTAAAAACATTAGTGAATAATTTCACAGTAAGAAACCCATGCCAACTTTCTTTAAAAATTCATACTTAGCTGCTAATTAGAGCTACAGTGTTTCAGCACAGTCACTATGAGATTTGCTTTTTGATTCATATTTGAACTTAAAATATAATATTTTTTAAACATTTTTAGGAAATGGAAGTGAATTATTGCATTTGCCAAAAGCCACAAGTTATGCATCCGATTCATGGACCACACCCACATCCAGATAAAATGACTCAAGCAGCCCCAGAACTACTAACCGCGTCTCCATTAGTGCCAAAGTCGCAGCAGATTATCGGTCAGTGGTAAAAGATGGGATAAAAGACAGATACAGATGGATAGATAAAGAAGGGGCTGAAATCTGTGCTGGAGTCAGCTCAGATTGACTGGAGATCAGGGATATTATCAACTGCCTTCGCAGAGCCCGCTCGCCGAGGTGACACATCAGAGCCACCTACTAATCCCAGAGAGGTGGGCTGCTTGGAGCCAAATAAAAGCAAGCTGGTAAATAAATTAAATAAGCTCTGCCGGGTCTGATGTGTTGGCCTCATGCTGAGTTTTAATCCTGCTACCAACAGGAAAAAAAGAGAGAAAATGGCGGTCTTTTGAAAATCCACCCTGCAAAGGACAGAATTCCCAAGACATGTGGCCCAGACAGGAGGGGGGCAGGTTCAAAAACGGTTCCAATCTTCTTGAAAAGTTGGTGTGTGTTTGTCAAAATACTGTAAGCTTGTAGCATTTATTCTTAAAATGATGCATTGAAATTGAAATTCAAATGAATAACAATCAGAATTCTCTTTTTATAATTAAAAGGAAGAAAATAAAAATGATTTCAAATCATGAAAGCTTGCATTGTGTTTACAATAGAACATGATAAAAAAAATGATCCAAGACTTAAATCATTTTTGGGCAAATTTGATGTCTGCATCATGTCCTAAAACAGCTGGCACAGAGGTAAAATGATTTACAAAGCAAGAAAATTCCCCAACAGTCTGTCAGGATAACATCTGGCAACTTTTTGAATTGATTGATATCTGGCCAGTAACACGGTTAGCTAAGAGAAAAGGCACTTCTAAAATGAAGTTGGGCAGAGGTTCCTAAAGCTGTGAAAATGTGCAAAAATGTTTTGCAGTAATTTGAGAAACAATGTTCCTCACCATCAAATTCCGAAGGCTTTGCAAATGTCATCATCGACAGCGCTTAACATCATCAAAAGATTCAGAAAAGCTGGAGGAATATCTGTGTGCAACGGACAAGGCTATTATTGGATATCTGTGGTCAGAATTGCAATATGAAAATGAAATTACCATGAAAGGACAGAAATACTTCCAGAAAATGCTTTTGGTGAGCACAATGCACTGTGTCATTGCAGGTGCAATAGATAGCTATTACTCAGTCATTCTATTTGTCAGAATAACCTTTCTTGATCTGATACATTTTTTATATGTTCTTGCTAATCCTAATTCTTTTTTATTGATCGTTTTTTCTTTATTCAAGTTTGAAACTGACCAATCAGATGCCTCAATAATAGTTTGTGGTGCCTGTTGGCCCCCACATCCAAAGTTCAAAATGTTTGATTGACAGATTCTCTTGAGCCCGCTTTCAGTGGTAGGAGTCTGGACATCCAACGTCCTGATTGTGAGAGTGGTTGCCATAGAAACGAACACTTAGACGGAAACTGACCAATCACTGCTCTCTGGGTCCAACATGGCGGCGTCTGCATTGCGAAAAAATGGCGACTGAAATGATTTTACTCGCTAGCTGGATATAAGCCATTTTCTATGGGTGACATCACACTCACTCAGTCCAGTTCTCATTTACATTCGATGTTTACACTTTAAGACAATGAGGGAGAATCTTGCAAATGTTTTTACAAAAAGTAATATTTCCTAGAAGGAATTTGTTTTCTTTACAACCAAATTTGACAAAAAAAAATTAAAATATTTAGATCTTTTCAGATTGATTTATACAAATATAAAAAGACCTCCTTGTTTTATCCTTTTGGGAGCTGCATTGCTGTGTTAGTCTTGTCTATTTCTATACAAACACCTGAATAAAACTGAATACATGTTACTAAATAAGAATAGTTTGATCTCATAAACAATTACCCAACCCCCAAAAACAGAGGAGTAAATGCACGCAATGGTAGTCTTTATAGTTAAAACTAAACAGTCACACATGTGACAGTTTCTATTAAAGTGAGTGAAGTGGTCCGGCTTCAAAACTTTTCACCTTTAGCAGACATTTTAATACAAATAAGCTTTACCTCTGCTTTAGGGAATAAGCTTTACAGACTCAAGCATCTTATTGACTGTTCAGATTTTACCCTAATGAGTGCGCCAACAATGAAGATGTGCCACAGTGACGGCTCTTTTCACGTGAAACAAAAGCAAGGCTGTCCACAGGGAGGGGGACAGTTAATCTGCAAAAAGCATTTGGCAGAAAGGAGGATCACTTAATGGAAACATACAAAGCTCAAACAATAAGGAGAAAGGAAATAAATAAATAAATAAATGAAGACCAAGGCAGAGAAATAAACCAGCCTGAAAAACAAAACAGTCTCTGGGGTAACAACAGAGCATCTGGGAGGAAGGTCCCCACAGGTCTGAGATGCAGAACAGAGAATTAAGCTGTTATGATGCAACACCCTCCACAACACCGAGTACAGAACGCTTCTGTCTATACTTAAGCATCAATAGAAGCAAATTTAAAATAGTGCCAGAAAAACAAGACAGTTTTAAGGGACTGATTCACAAACAGCACCTGTGTCTAACTCTGTGCAGACAAGCAGCAGATCTGCTGGGACTGTAAACACACCACTAACAGAGTTCACCCAAGAATAATAGACCTGCAATTAACATACTCTGTAAAACACAAGTCTATAGTAAAGCTTTGCTGCATTACTAGGGGTGTAAGAAAATATCAATTCAATGAAATATCGCAATTTGTCCTTTAGATGTAGAGGCAATGACTCTAAACATCTGTGCTAGACAAATTTTCATATGAAAGACTCCTCCATCAAAAAGTCAACATCATATTTTTAGCCTGCATGTGTTGAAACCTTTTCACCGGTTAGAAAAACACAGCACCTCCTAGTTGTTCCTACAAAGATCTGTTGTCTTCTATTTTGTGTGCATTCCCAGCCAGCAAGGCAAAGTGGGCCCCATATGGTTTAAAAGTGGGCAAAAAATGAGGGCCCAGATTGGGTTTGTCCCCAGTTTCTATGGTGGCCCCACCTGTGTTTGCCCACATTGACTTAAGCGGGGACTCAGCGGAGCCAGGCTTTGCCAGTGGACAGCATAGGGTGCTAGCAAGCTCCTCTGTAGCGAGCTAGTGAGCTCTTCTGTTGCAAGCTACTAAACTCAGCCATAGCATGCTCACAAGCTTCACTGTAGCATGCTAGCTAGCTCATTTGGAGCTCGCTACAAGCTAGGAAGCTCCTCTGTAGCGAGCTAGTGAGCTCTGCTGTAGTATGCTAGGGAGCTCCTCTATAGCGAGCTAGTGAGCTCCTCTGTAGCAAGCTACTGAACTCAGCCATAGCATGCTAGCAAGCTCCACTGTAGCATGCTAGCAAGATCCTTTATAGCATGCTAGCAAGCTCTTTTATAGCAAGCTAGTGAGCTCCTCTGTAGCGGGTTCTGCTGTAGCAGGCTCCTCTGTAGCGAGGTAGTGAGCTCTTCTGTTGCAAACTACTGAACTCAGTCATAGCATGCTAGCAAGCTCAGCTGTAGCATGCCCACTGGCCTTGCTGGCTGGGTTGTGCTTCATTGTATCATAATGCTCAATAAAGGCTAAATTAATTCAATGGCTTGCCTGCATATGCCGTATAAAGGCAAGAAACACAAGTTTTAAACAGGCAAGGAAATGTGCCTTTAGGTCAAAAACACATTTTTTTTTACACACTGATGAACATCTAATAACGTGTGAACAAAGATGTCTAGTAAACAAAATGCTTTGGAGGGACTTTAAAGTTTACAAAGTTAATTAACAATGACAGCTGCCTCCTTTCAGGATCAGAAACAATCCTACAGATGAGAAGAGAAGCTGTTTTAAATCCAATGTCAAATCCTTTATTCAGGATAGATGTGTCCATAAGCAGCGACACATGTTTCATAGAATAAATAAATATGAGCTTTTGTGGGAAAAAAACAGATCTCAATTAGTAAGTGTCTGTTTGTATTTATATACACAAGTATTTGCTGCATGAAGGCACATTCCATCTTTTTTAGAGATCAAGCAGATGGCTTTGAATATTAACAAAGTCTCCGAATTCCTCTGCTGTGTGTTTAAACAACTACCATACATGCGGCAGCAAGCTGACCCAATATGCTGCAGGATGCGTCTCCAAAACAGCTTTTGAGCAACTACAAGCTCGCCTCTTCCCAAGGTCAAAATCTGCCGGGCTAAAGGGTGAAGCGGAGCACAGAGTGGCTGTCAACTGAAAGCCATTTTTTCCTTTGAGGCTAAATGTTCACATTTATTAAATGTTTTGATACCACATCAGATTTATTTGCCACAAAAAACGACTAAAGTCACAGAGAAAAAAAAAAGAGAAATTCAGATTGATTTGTCTTTACAAAAATGCTTTTAAATCTCAGAATCCTGACTATATTTTTATCTGTAGCGCACCAGAGAGTAAATTTAAACAGTTTTTTTTTGGAAACGACTTTTTGTCCAGAACATGATCTTTACTTAGAATAAAGCATGTCTGTGTGTCACTGGCTCCAAAGTAATATTGATGGGAAGAAAACCCACAATCTCAAAAACAATTTTTAAACTGAGGATTCATCCATTCTCATACCTGCAAGAACACAAAAGCACATCCGTCCCTGTAGTATGTTTGCATTCTCCAAACATGCATATTTATGGACTGACAATGAAGGGAATAACCAGGATAAACCCACCCAGGCAGGAGGAGAGAATGAAAACCCCACATGGAAAAGCACATGTTTTAGTGGAAAAAAAATAATTCATTTTTATTAAACGTGCCCTCCCAGCGTTGCAGAGGTTGAATATCTCACTGTATCATTAGGATCAAAACATAAAGCAGTCACAATGTTCTGTTCTTTTTGAAGGACAAATATGACTGTTTATGATCAATAGTAATTATAACAGCATCATTTAAATGTGTAAATATTTTTTTTTTTACTTTTTTAATTTTTTAATTAAG
>NC_050514.1:2151956-2155351 GCF_002922805.2 Oryzias melastigma
CAGCATCATTTAAATGTGTATGTATTTATTTTCTTCACTTTTTTTAATTTTTCAATTAAGTCACAAATAATCAGCCAGAATTATCTATATCTATGCATAATGTATATTTCTTTTATTTTAGTATTTTGTTTGATTGCTTAAAATAGATCAATTCCAAAATGTATTGTGATTAACTTCAAATATAAATGCATGTTCAAGTCATTAAATCTTTTTAAGACATTAATAAGTTTGCAATAAAACAAGTTTTAAAAGTTGAAAGAAATGAGTAAACGTATAGTGATGTGACTGTAGTGGCCCGTCTCCTGTGTGGGATGTGTTCCCCTAAACCAATTAAAGTTGACACTGAAGCCGTGCCAAATATCATCATTCTGTACAGTCGAATCTCGCTAATCCAGTTACAAAGACGCTTGAGCTGTCTTTAGCATGCAGTCCTCAAATATGGAGAGAGTTGCAGAAGCCAGACTGTGTGATTTACATAGCTGATCTAATAATCAGAGCCTCCCAGCCCTCACTCATGTGGTATGAGACAGTTGAGGATTTGAGTGGAGCGCTGGGTAAACTCATCAAACAGACACATAAAAACAGACTGGAAGACCCGCGGTGACCAGCTCAGCTGATGTTCAGGGAATCCTGATTGCTGAGCTCAAACCAGAAATAAGACACTGAGCAAAACTTTCAGTCCACACATGAAGTTTCTAAGCTTCTTAAACAAATAAGGCCATTAGCTTCATCCCTTCTGAGTTTTAAGAACCCACTCAGGAAGCTGATCACTCACTGAAAACCCTCTGATGCACTTTGTCCAGACGGTTGAAGTCTTTTGGAAGGATTCACTCACAAGCCCAAACTCAGTGTGTTGTCCTGAGTATACACTTTAGCCCAACAAACTGGCCAAAAATCCATTTTACACTCTGCAGAGCAAGTTTAAACCTCTTTACAGTTTCTCTTGCAGTTTTTTTTTTCTACCGTCTTTGTCTTTTTATGTACATGTGATGCAAACAAAAAGACGTTTGCTTCTTCCAAGTCAATATCTGAATACATTTCTCTGTCAAATGCCATGCATTATTGTGTATAGCCTTAAATGCCATATCAATAAGAAATATCTAAATTTTAGCATTTTTTGTGAAATAATCAGACTGTTTCGTATCGCCAAAAGGTTGGTAGTTGTGTACTGAATTGTGTGAGAGGGAAAGATACACACCCCTACTTTATAAAATTAGGAAACTATTGTGTATTTATGTTATTGTTACAATTGTGATAAATATAAATGCCCTGTTCTGTTCTCGGCATAAATAAAACATAAAGAAAAAAAGCTTTTTTTTTTCAAAAAATGAAGTAGTTCCTAACTTTTCACAGAGGTTCACATGCTGCTTTCAAAATAAAATACACCCTGTGTCACATAGGATGATTTCAATGCAGCAAATCTATTAGTAGATAGTGTGAAGTCAGCAGATATTAAGAAAAAATACACAATTTGATTTAGTGTTGTTGGTGCATCTCAGCCAGAAATGTGTAATAAAAATGATACAGTGATAAAAAAAAGATGAATAAAAATGATCTCAGCAGAGATTTTACCACCATCAAAGCTTGAGCTTTGAGAGCAGTTGTACTAAACATTTCCAATGCATCCTTATACAGTATGTCATTGGTTATTTAAGGCAAACAGAACTATAAGTAACATTAGGCAGGACAAAAGAGTCAGAGATAAGTCAGTAAATCTGTCAACATTTACAGTTATTCTTGAACTTCTTTATAGCTTCACTTAGCCACCTCAGAAGCATTAGCCAAGTTAGCAGGTTCACTATACTTTTAGCTTTTGACCTTTGTTGCAAAACGTAAAAAAAAAACAGACTGATACAGCTAAAACAAATGTTCCTGTGACTATGCTAACCCCTAACCTTACTGGCAACATGCAAAAAAATAGTCTCATAACGCTAAAATAAACGTTACCATGACTATGCTAACCCTAACCCTAACCCTAACCCCCAACATTGGTTTTATACCCTTAAAAAGTCATGGTAAACCAAAATATTCATTACTTACATTTAAATGTAAACCTCTGTCAGAGCACGCACACATGAACAAATGTATTTCTCCTCTGAGGCACAGCGTGATGTGAATCACACTCCCAGTGAGAGAATACAGAGCCTTAAATCTCTAAGCCTTAAAAACAATTTCTGAAACCACTAAAGCTCCAACTGCCCCAACATTTGGAGGGACAATAAACTTAGAGAGAATTTAGTGGTAGGGAGAAGCTGTAGGGATAGGGGAAGAATTCAGATTCAGCCTATTAGATATTATTGGAGGAAATTAAATTGATTTAAATTATTTAAATGAAATAAATACACTTCAAACACAGGATTCTACTACAGGTACGCAAAGAAACACCAGCATATCTCATGTGGAAACAATGGGTTAACAGTCTCACCTGCTGCCACCTGTGCAGCGTTTTTTAGCCTCATAAGCTAATAGATTTAACGAGTGGGTCCCATCAGGCACTAAAGAGCCAAAGCACGAAAAAAATGAAGTCCTACCTTCACAATAGGTAGAATCCCCATGGATGGAAGCATAGCCACTCTTGCATTCGCACTCTGCTTTAGTATTCCTGTTTTTACACTCGGAGTTTTCTCCACAAATTAGTCCCTCTGCACAAAAGTCATAACCTGTAAAACAGAAGCAAAAGAAGCCATTAATTTTGCTCTTTAGTCAGTCAAAATTTGCTTTCAGACAAATATTAGGAGTCATCTGATATTTTCACCAACAAAAAAAGAACTGATGGCAAATTTCTGGAAAAATGTGCATCTTTTCAGATTTAATAAAAAGATGCTAAATAATACAAAATAATTTTAACAATGGACAGGTTGTCTGAAAAATCTTTCTTTTATTCACATGGGGAAAAAAAAACTATTTCCATTAAGTTTTTTATAAAACTTTAAAAAAGGGAGAGATTTATTGATCTTCTATAAATGTTGGTTTTCTCCTTTTTTTTTTTCTTTTTTGTCTACAGCATTGAGTTGTCTGACAATCAATACCAGGGGAAAAATGCTATCAAGCCAGAGGCAGACACTGCTGTCTGTCATTCAGGAACGGGCCATAAAGCCATTTCCAAACAATATGAAGTCAACAGTGAGATGATTATTTATGACATTTGAGACAGCTGCACAGATTGCCAGGAAAAGATGTTCCAATAAATTCTAGCCAGAACCAAAATATGCCCAAAAAGTCTAATAATATAACTTTTATAACTCAGCATCTTAAATAAGTTCCATTTGTGAGGGTATAGTTATTAAAAAAATGAAACAAGTTTAGGTTATTTGGGTTCAGGAGAAACTATCGTTGATGTGATATCAGTGAGGATTAGGGTGGATAAACATTAAAAGGCTTAGTTGTCATTGCAT
>NC_050514.1:2155515-2179914 GCF_002922805.2 Oryzias melastigma
TAACTTTTATAACTCAGCATCTTAAATAAGTTCAATTTGTGAGGGTATAGTTATCAAAAAAATGAAACAAGTTTAGGTTATTTGGGTTCAGGAGAAACTATCTTTGATGTGATATCAGTGAGGATTAGGGTGGATAAACATTAAAAGGCTTAGTTGTCATTGCATCAGAGTTGGTTACTTCCAGTACTATGCCAGTGTGAAATTCTAGCGTCTACTCACAGTACATAACCCATACAGTACCAGAGTACAACTGACCACAGAGTATGTGACATTATGGCCACATAGTCTGTGTAACTGTGCAACGTAACTAAACTCTCGCACTGCAGTAGAACTGCCCTCACGGTAAAATCCCACTCCAGTGTGCACAGAACAGTTGACTGCAGCATAAAACGCTTTGGCCCCAATTTCTTGACAGCTTATTCCACGATACCAGGTTTTAGTGAATGTTTTTGACACTTAGGAATCAATGCTTCCTCTGAATGGCCAATTCCAAAATCAGTCTCACTGCTACCAGAGTTTATTCTGTGATTTATCAAGTGTTTCAGTGAAATGTCTTCTGACTAAACACCAAACAAGGAACTAAAGGTCGCATTTTGCAGTCACAGGATTTTTTGCCTTGATCAAAATTTGATCTGATCAGCAATTTCCACATGTCACAGTAGATTTAGAACAATTATTAATCTTTGCTAAGAACTCTCTTACAGCATTGTTGCCAAACCGTTGACTGTATTAAAGAACTGGACTGAGAGACCCCTCATGATCCAAACAGGAAATATCAGCTGGTTCTAAAATTAGACTTAAAAATAAACAGCTATTACTCTGTCAATGTTTATTTTTTTTAAATATATATTTTGGTTCTGTAAGGCAAGCTATTCAGTTATAAACGGACCAATCAGATGCCTCAATAAAAGTATGGTCTCACGTTGAATGTTTGAAACTTTTGATTGACAGGTTCTCTCGAGCCCACTTTCAAGTGGTAGGGGTGTGTCCTTCCAACAAGCTCACTCTCGATTGGTGAGAGTGGTTGCCACAGAAATGATGACTCAGAACGATTCACACCAATCTCTGTTTACTGATGATGTCTGGCTCCATTACGGCAACAAAATCAATTGTAAAAAATTATGACTCAATTGACTTCATTTTGTTGGAGCCGGAATTACGTTTTTTCCTATGGATGACATCACACTTGTTTGCGTCGAGTTTTCTTATACAGTCAATGTTCCAAACACAGAGCGAGTCAAAAACATGTTTCATTAGCTTCTACAAACTCATAAAAACTAAGATAACGTAGAAAAAAATAAAAAAAGCCATACAAGTTGCAAAATTAAGATGTGTCCTTATTTCTAGATGCCTCTGAGCTCGCGTTTTAGCTTTCCTATTAGGTGTTGTTTTGTTTTATCTCATTATTTTTTTAAATATAGTTTAATACTTCCTCATATTGATTCCTTACATGATTATTGATTCATTACAGCCAGAACGCACACACAAATCTGAACATTTCAAGACTATATGTTTTTAACCCCTCTCTTTTTCTGATCAATCTCAACCACTGAAAGCCTTCCTCAGATCTCAGCCGCAGTCGACTCAGAACAAAGAGCTCACAAAGTGTGATGTGACATGAAGGAGTAGCAAGAATTAGTCACACAGATGGGAGCACTGACAGTCAGGAAGACATCCAGATGATTGTCTCGTAGCTCTTCATGTCCTGTAATGAGTGGCAGACTGACTGACTGCACACAAAAGACAGTCACTGAAGAAAGGGCTGTCTCTACTCTTGCTGAGTCATGCTAGGAACACTAGATGGATTAATTATGTAATTAGATAACGCTACGCTTGGCATGTGCGATACAGTAAAGCTATGTTTAGAATAACTAGGTATTGATGTATAATCACCTATTAGACTTTCATTGTAAATTCATTGTTTTCTTTTTTTGCAATAATGAACATTTGGGCACATTTTATTGGCAATTTAGCAGAATTAAAAGCAAATAATTGCTCAGATTGTTTTTTTTAAATGCTGCCTAAATATTGAGTCATAGCAGAGGAGAGAATTGGAAATAATAACAATATAATGGCTGAGTTTCAATGACTGAAAATGAATAGAAGAAAAAAAAGGACATGGTGCCTAGAGACTAATTGTTGATTGTCATTGTATAAAGTCCTTCAACTCCAATTAGTTTCTCCTCTTTTGTCTCTTAGCATCTCCTTCCACCACGGCCTGTTTGTTTTTTATGTATTTTTGAACAAACTTTCTTCAAATAATCCTTTAATTTGTAGTTTTGTGAAGCAAAAAAGAGAGAGAGAGAGAGATAAATACTTTTGTTAACACGTATGAGAACCCTACCCAAGTAGTTTTTTTATACAAATAAATTGTGCAACTTCACAGTAAGAAATCCTATTTTTCATCTGCAATCAATTGTAATTTCGTTTCGCAGTAATGTAGCAGGACAAGGTTTACGGATGTGAAAACGAATAATTGTGTGAATGAGGTTTTACTGCTGGAGTTTCTGCAACAGCAAGACCAGGACATGCAATGCATCCGATGCATGCAGCATTCAGACAACATACCTCTGCAAACATTGCAGCACCTGCCCTCTGGTAAGATCTGCTCCATGATGGTACAGTTGAGTTCTGGACAAGTTTCCGTCACTTTTATCATCAAGCCATTCTGGAAATACAAGACAGCGCTATAATGGGGGCCAAAAAATATTATCTTTATAGTTGAAAAAGAGTAATCCAGGTAATATGAAAAATATGAATATTTCTAAAAGAAACATTGAGAAACTAAGGATTAATTTAAGTTCCTTAAAGTGGGTTAAGCAGTGAAAACTGTGTCTCGTTTTCTTTTAGCTTAAACTAACAGCAGGAGTGTCAAACTCAATCGCACAGGGGGCATAAATCCCAAACACACTTTAGGTTGTTGGCCAAACAAGATAAACATTTATTGAACACACTAAAACTAAATTTTAAAAACATTAAAAATGTAAACTTTTAACATAACTATTGACGGGCCTCGACTTTGACACATGTAACTTACAGTTTTAAGACAATTGTCAAAATAAAGCTGCCCATCAAAATGGAAATCGGTTTCTTATACAGTGCTTTTCCCATTCACCCATCCACACATTCACACACGGATGAAGGCTCCACTGGCACCAACCCACAACCACCAGGACCAATGTGGGGGTGTAGTGTCTTGACCAAGGACACTTTGACACATGGAATGGAAAGATGGAAATTGAACCTGCAATCCTCCAATCCGAGGTTGACCGCTCCACCTCTACACCTCATACAAGTCTGTGCTCATCAATCACTCATTAGGTCAGTATTGGACTCCCTCAGAAAATATATTGAAACTGGGAAATCGTGAAGAATTCCTTTTTGAAGCTGTTACTACAAAAAAACGTTTATGTGTTTGTCAAGTATTTTAAAATTAAAAATTGCTATTTTTTTTTGTTTAATAATTGTATAACTGCTACTGCAACAAGGAGTTAGTGAGTGAAAGAAGAACAGTTGCAGAGACCCTCAAAAGCACAGAAACTTACTGGGTAATGATCCATGCCTACCTGTGCCCGTTTCATCAGAGCAGTACTCCAACAGTGAGAGTGTCGGGTCAAGCGGAAAAGACAGACATGGAACCATCTGCCACAAAACCGATGTCTATGTGGGCGCCTTTGGGTTTTTGTTTTTTTTTCCCAGTCATGTGTCAAACATCAGCTACAGAACTGCGGTAGAAGCCTGCCTGTGTGGAGCTAAAATATTTTTACTTTTACCCACATCTAGGAACTTCTTCCAGTTAAAAATGCCTCCACTGTGGTGGTTGTGGATTGAAGAGATAATTGTATTGCTTTAAAATTGAGGAACTGTGATCATATTGGTTGTAAATTTATTCAATTTTGACAGATTTGTGTATAATTGTTGCTCCACGTTTGTCTGTGGCTTTTGGTTGCTTCCTTTCTCCTCTATTTACACCCCGTAATACCAGACTATGATGGTCATTTGGTCTTGTTACCTTACGTCACTATCTTAATTTCCTGATTAGACTTTGTGTTACTGTATAAAAGGTGATGGCCCCTCCTAACAAGAAAAGAATCTGCAGACTCCTCTCCGCACATTTTTCCAGTGTGTATCTGTTTCAGATACACACTGGATTAGAAACAGTGGGACTGAAGAAAAGACAGGAAGCAGAGCTGGAGGTAGCAGAGATGAAGATGCTGAGGTTCTCTTTGGGAGTGACCAGGATGGATAGGATCAGGAATGAATACATCAGAGGGACAGCACATGTTAGAGGTTTTGGAGATAAAGTCCAGACTGAGATGGTTTGGACATGTTCGGAGGAGAGACAGTGAATATATTGGTAGAAGGATGCTGAGTCTAGAGCTGCCAGGAAAGAGGTCTAGAGGAAGACCAAAGAGGAGGTTTATGGATGCAGTGAATGAAGACATGAAGGTGGCTGGTGTTAGAGTGGAGGATGCTGAATCTAGAGCTGCCAGGAAAGAGGTCTAGAGGAAGACCAAAGAGGAGGTAATATATTGATTATTGCAATGTTTGCCATTTGAGGTACTATCGGTATCGTGAGTCATGTCTTGTGAATCGCATCGTATCGTGAGTTACCCTAAGATTCCCAGCCCAAGCTATTACTCAGTCATTTTATTTGTCAGAATAACCATTCTTGATCTGATACCTTTTTATGAACATGATCTTGATAACCCTAATTTTCCTAAATTTCATATATGTTTTTTCTGTATTTCAAGTTATTTAAGTTATAAACTAACCTTTTAGATGCGTTAGTAAAAGTATGTGGTTTCACGCCCAACTTTCGAAGCATTTAAATGATTGGTTCTTCTGAGCCCACTTTCAAGCGTTCGGGGTGTGAACTTCCAACAAGCTCACTCCTGGTTGGTGAAAACTGCCATAGGGTTGGTGGTTCCTTTCTCAATCATGTGTCAACATGACCCATTGTTCTAAACTGGTGAAAAAAATCTAAGACATTATAACAGCTTTAGTTGAAGACACCTGTCTTGACTACCCAACATTACTACCGCAACCAGTTCACCTCACTTTTATTGCTTTATGCTGCCACTCTTCAGACAGAAGGAATAACTACAGTTTTTAGGGTGGTGCACTATGTGGTAAATCCCTGTTATCTCAGATGTTGTTGTCTTATCTGTCGGCCATCTCTTTTATTCAGCCATAAGCCTTTGTGATTTAGCAGAAATGCATATATGGCTCGGCACTTCCCTTTTGAAATCGAAGTTTCTTAGAAATTGAACTTCACAAAAATTCTCCAGAAAATTTCCTCCAGAAAACAGGCATAGGAAGCTCAGTTCTCATAAGCAAACACATCTTTGGTGAAGCTGCTTTAGTTTCCAGGATGTCTTGCCAAAATTAGCTGTTGGGATTCTGTGCAGTGTCTAAAATTACAAGCCAATCAAACGTTGGACATCCTTTTTTGTGTGGCAAAAGACGAGACAGGAAGCACGGTTGACTCCCGAGCACATCTGGACACTTGGCTACCTGACTGATAATTGTGCAGCAGACAGTTAAAATTCAGTGAGCAGCGTTCAGGGTGAATGTTGGACAACATTTTCACAGATGTAAACATTGGCAAAGCCGGAAAGAACAATATGTGAGCAGCTTGGATTTTGTTGTAATTATAGCGTGACGAGTAGCAGTTGTGATGAGAATTAGACAAAGAATAAATTTGCATGTGTGAGTCTTAACTCGCCTTCATGGAAAACTGTTCTTCAAAATGCCTTTTTTTCCCAGGAATTTAAATCTATTTATTTAAAAAAAAAAAAAAACTAAATTGAAGCCAAAAAAAAAAAACACTAAAACAGCAACAATTTTTAAATAATTTAGAGTACATTTTGATTCAGAACCTGCATGACTCAAATGACTGGGTTTATGGTTGGCATACAGAAAAGCAGGTTTTGCTTCCCAGGGGGTGCAATAAGCTTATTTCAGTGTGGGTCCTTTGCCAAGACCCTTCACAGTACTGTCTCACTACAGTATGCAGCCATGGATGGGCGATGGGCAGTATGTGAATGTGTGTGTGACTGGAAAGGGGTTAGGCCCCTTAAAGAAGGTAGAAAAAGTGCCATACAAGTGTATGCATTTACCATATATTTGCAGCATTTACCATATATTTACAGCACTGCTCTTTTTGTTCTTTTCATTTACATTTTTTTTATTTGTAACAGCGTTTCTTTTTATTTGCTATAACATTTCTTTATATTTGCAGTGTTGTTTTGTCATTTGTAGCAGTGTTTCTCTTGATTTGCAGTTTTTTTTCTTCGCACAATTAGTTTTTTACTGGGATGGCAGGTCTCGGCCACCCTATGGCGACCCCTGATGGAATGTACCAAAAGGTGAACAACAGTGTAAATCTGGGTTCATTATTTTAACTTATTTACTTTTCTTGGAATTTTAGACACACAATCTGTCTGTACATTGGTTTAACTGTTTCCTGCATAAAGTTGGCCAAACTAGTTCAAGCGAAGCTTTCAGAGTGTACTGATGTTCCAGGAGGACTAATAAATAGTCCAGGAATCCCTGAGAGCCCCTCTGTCAGCATTTACACCAATGAAAAGATAATTTCCTCCTTAAAATAGTCCCTTCAAAGATAAATTGCTTCTCAGCAGTGAAAGCTCACCTCCATTCTATGCTGAGCTGGAATAATGACTGCCATTATAACCCCCACATTGACAAAGCTTCAATTCAGAGCAGGTCTTTGTGTTGCTGTGCTCATAAGTTATTCTAATTCACTCACTATATGACCATTAGAGCAGAAAAAAGGCAGATTAAACAGATTGTGAGGGGGTGGGAAACTAATAAAGCCTGCTGGCTAATTGAATCACTCACCAAGCAGTCCACCACATGCAATCATTGCACTTTCATACAAAAAAGATGTGAGTGGTGATGGGATCCTGCAGAAAGAACGGAGCCGGGTGAGGTGGAGGGATACCTTGCATTCCCTGCAGCTCCTGGATAGAAAGCGTTGGCCCTCCGAAAACGTCTGTCCCATGTAGCTGCATTTTGCTGAAGATGAGAAATGACAGCTTTTATATAACTTCATTCATGGTAATGCTTTCACTGGTAGGTACAAGAAAATGATTAAATTCCAAGCAAACACCATCTGTGGTAGGACTACAACACATTTCTTTCAAAATCGCCTAAGGCAAAGAAAAAAAAGAAAATCCACAGCGAAGCTTGATAATACGGTTAATTCAGTTACAAAAAAGTTCTCCTTGGCTGCTGTACATCATCAGAGAGAGGAAATGTAACAGCATATTGAGAACACAACAGTAGAAAGCCTCTCTGCATATTCCTCGGGTGAAAAAAGCAGAAATAGTGAGTGAAGCAAATGATAGGACATCCTGCTTTTCTCCTCTCCATGGTGCTGCACGCTCCTCCACAGCTCAGATATGCTGCTCCCTCATCCGTCTGTGCCAGAGAGAGCTCTGGATAGAAGGATGGGTAAGGAGGGGAATTGAGGGTTATTCAGACATGTTCTACTTCAGGGAGTCCCAAGATTTGGCTGCATAACAAGAGTGGTGCAGTTATCCAGGATTCTCCAAGCATTTACTACACTCTTTTGTGCTGCTTATTTGAAATAAGGCTTCCACTTCGGTGTGCGTGGAGACGTTTGTGATCCGGACTCTTCCAGTTGCTGCTTTCAGTGTGCCAGCAGCACATTCATCACAAACAACAGCTCTGCTTGGCTTTACAATCACAATTATAGCCTCAAAAGAACAATCAAGGTGAGGGATGTTTATGATTGAAAATAAAGAGTAGCTAATTGTAAACATACACTGATAATTTAGAGCTAGTGCTGGGTGATAGCATGATACATACAATAGAAAAGTGTCTATTGTGCCATTTCTCTTCTATTGTTTCTATTTGTTTATTTTGATTGTAAAAATGTATATTCCTACTAAGAAACTTGAAACTGTTGTGCACTTTAAAAAACGGCTTCTCATTTGTAACGATGCACTTATGTAAGTAAAAAAGTAATGACATTGATGTCATTTTTTTAGAGAATATCTGAAAATATACTTTATTGTGGTATATCGTGATAAATATCGTTATTGAGAAAGAAAATAATTTATATCATGATATATTTATTTTTCCATATAGTCCAGCAGTATTTAACATATTACACATAGTTTGTGCAATATGTTAAAAGAAATCTTCAAAAAACTAATTTCTATTATCACCATGAGTCAGCAAATTTCCATCAAATTCACTCATAATAATGAAATATCTTAGTATTAGGCCATGGACAAAAAGTTCATTAATTGCTAAGGTTGTAATAACTGATAAGTAAATAAAAAGAACTGTAACAGTGGTCTAATAAATGCTTTTAATACAGACAAAAAAGCAGTGAAAAGGTCTATTTGGGTAACACTTTACAGATAGGCAACACTCATCTCTCCTACTTTGTTTTAAAATGAGATTTTTCAACATTAGACACAGTTTGGGGGATTACTCGATTCTTATTGGCTGTAGGGTGTTCGTTAAAACACTTTTCTATATTACCAAGTTGGCCTAAAAGCCAGCTGGTAACAGGAAACGGAACAACTTGGAACATAGGTGGGCATACCTTATCCTACAATTGATCACAACAACAAGACAGTAGAGATAATCTCTGTCCTTCAAATCTCCCTATGATGAACACGACAGGATTCCTAAAGGTGAATTTACACCGAACGCGATTCGTGCGGCGGAGGTGGCCAGTTTTAATGTTAAGTCAATGCAACAGACGCGATTGAGTTTTTGTCTAGAACTTAAATCTTTTTTCCTAACCCGTTGTAGGCGTAGGTTTGCACGGCTCATCCAGCTACTTTGGAGAGAAGGCAGGATAAACTCTGGACAGATCGGCGGCTTTCGCTCCCGTAACGGAGGTCCCTCACTCATTATACCAACAGACAGAAAGCTGGTGTGTGGTGCAGAGGCTGCCGGCTCGGGCCTCATCGAGACATTAAAGAAAAAGGAAAAAAGGTTTCTTCATTTTATTTTTCCCCTTCAGGTTAATATAAACTCAAACATGGAGACATGATTATCGATGAATTCTTCGTAATAAATAAACCTGATTTCTCAACATCATCTGTCTTTCATACATTCAAAGTGAGATGTCCAAAGTCACCGTTCTTTATAGAGATCATCCTAAAATCATTAGCCAGTAGCTCCTCCCACATGGCAACAACCTCAGGAAGACATTTTTTGACAGGTGACGAACAGGGAATTTGTCACGCAACAAAAGAGGGGTGGTCATGCAAATTTGTTGTGCAAATTTGTTGTGCAAATTTGATGTGAATACACCTTAACAGATTTTATCATCAATAGCGAAGATGACCTTAACTTGAAATACATGTTCATGATTATAAACATTAATCTCTAATCAGATTGTTGGCAGGCCAAGGGCAGTCTCCCTAGCCAAACCAAAACAAATCCGCTGAAAGTGCGATAAGCAGAGCTGGGTGTCATGGAAACCCACATTCCTCCCCTCTCCACAACCTTCTCCCTAGTTTTCAACACCTTGGTAAACTTTTCCCCCCATCAGGCTGATCCGTGACACCCGGCCTAGGCTGGCGTGGGGCCACTGTCTGTGTATGTGGATATTTCGTCTTTGTGAATCAATGTTGCTTAAATGGCGTTGTATTTTTCCTTGTACTTCAATTTATGCCATTTCTACTGCGACACAGGCCAAAGATGCCTGATTTTGACATCATATCTTGCCTCCCTCATATGTATTTTCTGGGTTGCCTGATCTAAGCGGCAGCCTTTCTTGTAATTATTGAAATAAATATTTTGTTAGTTGATACACATTAATAATTAGATGGATATTTTTTGCAATAGAAGCAGTCTAGGACACTAATTGTGGACTTTGTTTCTTCCAATAATTTCTAAAAATTGACACCTATGTGATTTATTTCCCTTCTTTTTCATTTTTAGGACAAAACTGCAAAAATCAAAAATGCTTCCATTGGAAATAAGACATAAAAGACCAGGAAAGGAGCTTTTAGTCAAACTCATTGGAAAAATTGTAGCTATTATCACCAAATATGCAGACTTGCTGCTTTAAAGTACAGTGTTACCATCATGAGCAGCAGAGTACTCTTTTCATTTAGGTTCAGTAAAAATAAAGTTAAATCCAAAAACCATATGTGCTGCCAGTCAATTCAGGGAACTCCCAGAGGTAATCTGACTCAATCATTATAGAGGTAGAAAATCATTTACAAGAATAAAAAGAAATACTCAGTAATTTTTTCTTTTTTTGTAGAAATGAGAAATTTACTCTGAGGCCAAAATTTGTAACATTCAACCAAACTGTAAAGTATAGACGAGACACATCTCCACAGCCTCAGTTTGATGTTAAGGCTCAATCCACTGTAATTAAAAACCGAGGCCTCGAGCCATAAAATAGGCCCCTGGAAAAACTAAAAAAAAAAAAAAAAAAACTTTCAAAGCTAATCCCAAATCTGTTATAACTAAAGCTGTTCAGAAACATTCAGAATATTATATGTAAAGAAAAAAGAATTATAGTGTTAATGATTCTTGCAAGAATATATATATTTTAATCACTATAAATTGATTTATTTTTCTATTTCTGCTTTGACATTGCAGTATCTGCCTGTCCAATACCTATATACCCATAGATGAAATAAATCCCTAAAATGTTTTCCTTAATGTTAAAAAACACAAATGTAAAAATAAATGTCATGGCAACAAATCAAACGAAGCCGTACATTTCTTTGATCAATCGAATGGAACGCTTTTATGTCAGATTCCTGCCTCCTATAAATAGATATGAGTCAGTTAGAGAAAAATTTAAGTTATGTTGATTTTTGCTTAAATTAAAATGTTCCGGTGAAATTATGCATTAGTTGATCATGAATATTACAAATATGCAAATTTTCCTCTTACTGTGCAGCTGTACAGAGTATACAAATAAAATAACCTGATGAAGAAAAACAATATAGGAGTGTTCAACAATCCAAAATGCTAACACACATCGACATATTGAAATGAAAAGGGCTAAAAAGACAGAACATTAGGATTTTAAAAATCAAGATATTAAATAAAAAATACATAAATATCTGTCTTTATAGTCATCTTTACAGACACGCTGCTTCTGTATCAATATTAGGGGTGGGTGATAAAACAATAACGATAATTATCCCCACAGAACCTTTTCTCGATATGAAATGAGTTTATCGTTATAGACTTTTGTCTTGACTTTTATTTTGAATCATGTTCCTTCTTTTGAGTTTAAAGTATGATATTAAATAAATATTAAAATCTGAATAACCTGCTGACGATTACACATTCTTCTTGTGAACCATGGGGTTCAAATTTGGCAAATATGGTTATTTGATTATTATTACTGTGAGGATTCGTGATGGCATCCTCCCTAACTTGAGGTGAAAGCTGACCATATGACATTTTTGTTTTTTGTTCTCTCCATTAATTTCTCTTTGTTTTTGAGTGTCCACCAGAGGGGAGTGTTTCCATGAAGCGCGCCATGAAGGCCTCCCTTGGACACCAGCTGTGATCCAGTTTTCCATCAATCAGCTTGGCCTGGAAGAACCATCAGCTGAAATGGAGAGGGGTGGATGTGGAGACCTTTTCTTTTGTTTTGTTCCTTATTGTTGGTTTGATCATGTATTTCGTTATTGGTTAATATTTTTCTTAGTCACTTTATGGTTAGTTAAACATCTCATTTTATCCATTGGTTTTATATTCACTGTTTACATTTGGTCAGGCAGTCGGCCCTACTTCTAGGTTTATGGTATGGTCTTAATGGTCTGAATTGTATATAAGTGGTGTTTTTTGTAAAGTTGGGAGAGATTGTTTTTGGGCTGCCATGTCACGCTGGCTGTGGTTGAAATTAAAAAAAGGATCAGAGCTCTGAAGATGCCCGTCTCCCTGTGGTTCTTGAGTCCACCAACAGCTTTCCATATATGCTGAGGGTCCACCTTTGGCCAACCTTCACAATTACATTGTATTGTTATATAATCATATTGATATATATCGTTATCACAAGATATGGAAAAAAAAACTATATTGTGAAAGATAAATAATTCCATATCGCCCAACCCTAATTAATAACATCTGATAAATGACATATTTAATATGTAATGGTATTGTTCAACTTTCAGCTATGAAGTTGACTAAATTTGTGTAGGTTCTCTAATGAAATTCTTTATATATATATATATATATATATATATATATATATATATATTTCAGACAAAAGCCACAAATAGTGATTAATCACAACTCAAAAGTGTGATCCGTTTTTTTTTTTTTTTTTAAGTAATTGACAGCCTTAATTATCAAAAAATATTCTAAATGTACAGTTTGGTGTATGATTTCATTTTGTGATTATTCGCAGATGACAAGTGGCAAATACTGTTACTAAAAAAAATAATTGTGATTAATTGCGATAAATTTCTTTCCCAGGTTTGCGATTAATTATTTTTTTTATATACTGTATTTAAGCATTTTATATATATATTTATTTAAAATTGTTTATGTGAAAGTGTCGTTGATACTTACGTCTGCATATTTTGCAGCAGGTTCCTTCTACGTGCACTGGAAGCATGTCTTCTGAACAATTTGCTGGAGGACAGAAAATCCTGCGACACTCCACCACTCCATTCTGCAGAGAAATTATGATCATGTTTTATTGAAAAAGAGAGAAATAAAAACATGTGGAACATGTAAACACAATCCTCAATCCAAAGTTCAGTTTGAGAGAAAAGAAACTTGCTTGTGGCACAAATGAAAACTTCTCTTTGAACTCGTGTTTCTGCTGTGTGGTTCTCCGTATTTACAATGAGAAACATGCAGAAGTTATGGTGCTTCATCGGCCCTTATCCAACTCTAGTTTATGTTAAAGATTTTCAAAAATAAATGATAACTCTATACTACTCTTTCTTTTTAAAAAGATGAATTACCAGCAAAGACTACCAACAAAGCTATACAGAATGTTTTTTACTGATATCATCACTTCTCCTTTGTACAACAAGAAAAAAACTCAAACTTTTTTTCAGGTATACCCAGTATACCGGTATAATGTCAGATAACATTTAAGGATGAAGCGAGTGTCATTTTTTTAATTTTTTTATTTTTTTTAAGTTTCCATTAACTTTTGAGGATAATGTTTAACTTCATCCTGTGTAAAATATCTGCTTTCAAAGTCTAGGGTACAAAAAAGTTTAAAATCAGATGTCCTCTAACTCATAACTGTTAAAGTAGAAGTTAAAAAAGTTATCGGAGACCAACTTCAGCTTCGTCTGACTTTTAACGTTCTATAGATAAACAATAAAAAGGAGAAACAGACAAAAAGCTGGTGTTTTTAATCTATAATCAGAAGAGTGATTCCATCGTTTGAAAAACTTTATGAGCAGCAGCCGTGTAACTCCAGACACCCGGTTGATGAATATTCTGCTGTTTGTCTGCTTGTCTGGCAAATGTAGATTTTTTTTGTTTTCTTCGAAGTCAAGTCTGTAAAAACAAACTTCCATCCATCCATCTTCTCGACCGCTTCTTCCCTTTCGGGGCCGCGGGGTGCCGGAGCCTATCCCGGCTACTGAAGGGCGAAGGCGGGGTACACCCTGGACAGGTCGGCAGTCTGTCCCAGGGCCCCATTCACACACACATCCACACCTAGGGGCAATTCAGAGTCACCAATGAACCTATGAAGCATGTTTTTGGACGGTGGGAGGAAGCCGGAGTCCCCGGTGAAAACCCACGCATGCACGGGGAGAACATGCAAACTCCACACAGAAAGGTCCCAGCCGGGATTCGAACCGGGGCCTTCTCGCTGTGAGGCAAGAGCGCTAACCACTGCGCCACCGTGCAGCCCGTAAAAACAAACTTTCCAAATATATTTGTTTTTTGTGAACTTTGAGCACTTTTAAAACAGCCGTTTTAAGAAAGTAGCAGATGTAACATCGACATGTGACCAAATACATGAATGAGTCAGATGTGGTGGAGAGAATCTATTAGTTTTCCAAAATAAAACTTTATTCAGAATCGGATTATAGGTAAAATGGAAAAAGAGTAGATTTTTTGTTTTCTTTTTTTCCCTCTGTGGCTCAGTGTCAACTGTCCCAGGGATTGGTACATATTTGTGCCCGTGGTTTGGGGACCAATACCTCAGACTACAGGTTCACACATGAAAGAACATATATACCATTTTATAACACAATGATCTACTTCAATTGCTTGGAGACATTCTGCAAAAACTGTACATTGGCCATTGTTTGCACTTAATCCCCTTATTAATATTCTTCCACCTCTGTACTTCAACACCAGAACCAATAAGAGCATGAGGTACGGCTGCCCCGCCTTTCACTCCATTTGAGTTAGTTCTTTATTGTCATATTTTAAGTTTAAAAATGAATTTTTTTCATTCAAAATGAAAAATAATAAAAGTCTTCTGAAAGTAGTAAATCTACGTATGATATGATTTTTAAAGAAGATCTCGGTTATCTAGACATTAGTGTTTTGTCTTGTTTCTTACCTTTGGTTTACATTATTTTTAAAAAGGTTGCGTTTGGTTTTCCTAAAAATTGCTTATAATAACATTTTAATTACATATTACATTTAGTTCTAAACATTGAAATGCTCATTTGCTCAAGAAAATGTGTATTTAGGCATGTTACAACTGCAAGATAAATGTATTTTATTAATGCTAAATGGAGGAAAGCTCCTTAGTCGTGTCAAATTTTCACACCAAAATGTTTAAAACTGTAAAATCAGCAGTGATCTTGTGATTTCACCAGCATGCAAACCAACCCAAAACTGTTCTAATTGAAAGCTGGCATGAAACACAGACATCTCTGAATGTACAGCAGCCCTCCGAGGATCCTCATAATGTCAGCTATTACTCAGGCCCTGAAGGACAGCACTCCTTTTTCTCCTGCAAGCACCTCTTCATTTCACGTCCTTAAAAATGATTTCTCAAGCACCCAGTGGTTATCAGGTAATGGCATGTCCATGGGAGGTAACCAGAATGACTAAACTCTAGCCTGTGCTTCCTGTGCAGTGATGCAGCGAGCCGAACTCCCCGAAGCCCAGGATGACCTGATTAAACAAGTTTCATATTCTGGGCCTCAGGTAAAAGTGTGGAGTGCCAAAAAAGCTGATTAGGGGTGTTTTTTTAAGATGGCTTTGCAGAAGTCAGTGAACAGTGGGAGAGTGGGCAGACTGAATCAAGTCATTAGAAGTCATAATATGTATTTACAATGTTGCTTTCAAACTGTAATTCAATATAGATTACTGGCTACTTTTACACAGAGGTTATTTTTTACCTACAAGTATTATTGTCCAATGTAAGTAATGTTTAGGAAATCAGTACAACAAGAACAACAGCCACAATAAATAAATAAACAAAGCTTGTTTTACAGATCAACTGATGACCAAAGTGATCTAGAAATATTTTAAATCTTCTTTGGCCAAGCAGAGTTTTAGATGTTTTTACAGGAGCATAAACTGAACTAGAGAACCAGCCAACATCCTCCAGCACAAGTTGTCTAACTTCTTAAAATTTCCCTCCGATGAACATCCTTCTTTTTTAGTTTTGGTAAAAAAAAAAAAAACATGTATGTGTGCCATTTTTTCTCATGAAAGAGAATTAATGTAATAAGAAATCGTTTTGTTTTTTCATTTCTGAGTATTTCTCCTTTTAAATCTCTGTCAATCAAACTGTCACAGACAGACTCTCATATCTAATCTAATCCAATACTTACGGTAGCAGGACTGAGAACGCTGGAAAATCTCCACCAGACTCCACGGAGCTTCTTGATGTGACCACGGAAATGTGACCGCAGTTGGAAAGGATTGTAAATCAATGAAAGAGCATTTTGATGTTAGCTTTGGAAACAGAGGCTTCAGATCAACATGAAAAAATGCCTTTTTAAGACATTTAGGTTGTGGGATTTTGATTAAAAACTTCATAATCATAATTAAACGACTACTGGGAAAATTTTCTTAAATTAAAAAAAAGGGTTTATACCATAAAAACGTCACCTTTTTGAGCTTTTAAATGTATTATACTGTTAATTCCACATTCAACCTCAAAGCGCTATTTTGATCCATTTGCGCAGTTCTGAGTATTCCTCTGAAAAACCTGCGCTCTTAGCACCAGCCCCTCCCAATCCACATAAATGAGCAGGTTCTCATGAGCTAATGCCACAAGGTGAGAACAGCCCCTTCCAAGAAAAGTCTGAGCTGCCAGTACGGCCTCCAGCTAACACACACACAATTTCTCAGTAGCGCTCATGGGTGAAGCTAGTGGTCATTAGCTAGCTTTGCAAGCTACCCCGCCTTGTGCACAGTCGTGGAGTTTAATTTTAACTGTTTTATTTAGGATTTAATTTGGAGATTGGGGGTAGGGTGGGGGCACAAGAGAAAATGTGGATTTTTAGGGTTGCTGCAGATAGATTTGGTAATTTCAAAACTATTTTCAAGCATTCTTCTCTGCCAGGTTTTGTAAATTTGGTCTCAAAACATGTAAATGTCATCAGAAACATGTTTTAGTTCTTTGTTTGTGTCTAAAGTTCAAAGATATTTTGTTTTTATAAACAGGCCTCAATGAGCAAATGTTTTGATGTAGTATATGTGAGAGTATATTTACGTTTTGAAGTATTGTATATATGTTTGATCAAATATATGTTTTGAAACTTTTCAAAAGAGCAAGTTTAGGATTTTATCATGTCATTTTTTCTTGTTTCTTTTTACTGACCCGTAAAATGATCCGAACCGTGACCCTAAAACTGTGACACAATCTGAACCGTGAGTTTTGTGATCTGTTACAGCCCTACTCGACACTAAGTAGTTTGTCTAAGTGGTGCTACCGTAGTGTAATGTCATCACAAGTCACAAGCCCCAGTACCAATTTGGCTGGCCAAACACATACGTATGGTACCTAAAACCGGCTCTATGATGACATCATGAAATGGGGGGTGACCACAAGGAGTGAAAGGCGGTGCCTCAAAGATCAGGTCTTTTAACTTCCAGTTTTGAAGAGTTCACAAAAATAACATATATTATAATGAGTTCTTTAGTGTGCCAAAGGCAATATATGATCATATATGTGGATATTATTTACTCTGAAAGGCCTAAGAAATGCCCTTTATTCTTTATTCAAGAGACATGAAGGCACACCAAAAACAAAAGCTTGTTTTTTTAAAGGAAGTACTATTAATTAAAATACTAAGAAAAACATTACAGAAAATTTGCTAAAACTTTTGTAACCCGTTGGGATTATATTATCGGAGAGGTACCTTGCCAGCAAATAAATGAGAAAAGACTTAATCCCTCAGTGGAAAGGCTGAATCTAATACTCACCTTACATGCACAGTTCCTGCAGTTTTCAGGCTCCACCCACAGCTCTTTATCCCGATACACCAGACCATTGGCGCTGCAGGTCCTCTCGCAGTGACAGCCTTCAAGTTGAGTCAGCCTTGACTCAGCATAGTTCAGCTGCAAACGGAATCAGCACAATCACAAGATCTTTGAGTAGTGCGACATGTGTGAGAGTTGAACCACCATGCACCCTCGTTACCCTCTGGTGTACCACTGCTGGGGTTTTTTACAGGGAGCCGCTTCTCCAAGAGTCACTCATTATAAGCACATTGAATAATAAGTGATCAAGATTCAGCTCCATCTCAGCACCTCAGGCTAAACTCTTCACAGAATAGGCAGATAAGATTGACAGCTTCTGTGCTGCCTTCACTCCATCTCTGTTCCTGCAACCTCATCCCTTTTTCTCTGATTATTTTTTTTCAAGCAAAAGCACTGAAGCTGCTCTTTAAAAAAAAAAAAAATGAAAATGCTGCACAGTAAACATCAGCTAAGTGTATTAAAGTTTTTAACAAAAGTCCAGAAGTTTGACTTTCCTGATGTTCTGAGATAATTTATTAACCTTTACAACATAATTCACATTAATTCATTCATTTATTATTTTTTTAAAAACAGAAAACTCAAAGCTTATGCTCACCTACTTCTAATTGGGATTCTTAAGAAACTAAGACAACATTTTCATACAGTGAAGAGCTCTAAACTTACAGGGACAACCAGACTCCAAAAAGAACCCAAGTAACTGTCTGCCATTGTCTTTCAGTCCAGTGCTTAATCCAGAAGAAATGTATTTGTTGAGTCCAAGATTAAAGCTTCTGAACTGAAGGAAAAGTATTCTCAAAAAGAACCCGATAAACTCCTACATTCTGCAAGAGGACCCCTCTCCATTATAAATCCAAAGAAACATCATTAATTGAAGTACACACAGTGATCACCAAAGACTTGTTAAACATTCATGAGGCTGATGCTTTGAGACAAGAGAGTGTGACTCCAGACTGCATCCTGACCAGTTTGAACAGTATCTGATGCAGGACTGACCGGCAGCCACTGAAAGGGTTTAGAACAACTAAGACAAAGACACAAAGTTGTGTCTCACAAACACACTATCTGATTATGTCTGTTGATGCTGTTCACCAACACCCACTGCTTCGATGAGGTATCAGATGCGGACCAGGCTAGGGTTAGGGTACTGGTATTGGTAGTAGCCATGTCCTGAGGTTTGGTCTGCATACCCACATTGGAAAAAAAACGACCAGACCCCTGATTTAAACGACAAGTTGTTGTGCGGAGGGGTTCATAACCAAACGTCAGTGTGTGACGACTTGAGAATGAGAAGATGTTGGGTGTTCACAATGGACTGTCGTTATCTGATACTAGCGCATATACAGTAGCACAGCTGGACGAGGCTTGGTGTGAAATGTTGTCTCAGTCTTCATCCAGGTTTTTGTCTTTCACAGCTCTATATTATGATATCTGATAGAATTGTTCCAATATAATTCTGGACGGGTATTAACTGCAATTACTTCTCCTCCATGATTAACGTTCAAGCAGTTGGCACCTTTGTTACTGAAAAAAGACACTTCCCATACAGCAATACCAAATCCAAGATTGGTCAAAGTGCAACTGGTTTAATTATCAACGCATGTCCAGTCTTTGGACGTTTTGTACCTAGAGCCCAAAAACAAACTTAAAACTTGTGTAGCGACGTGTGAACATGAGAACGTAGAAGCCCAAAATGAGCTTGTGTTTGGATTAACACAGAATGTTCATTGGAAGTGGCTGCTTGAGAAAAGTTAAATATATTTTAAAAAAAGCTTTTAACCTCTGGATTTATGAAGCTCTGATTAAATGTTTTTCTCTTTGATTTATCTGAATAAAAATATTGGCACGGGCACAAGTACAGTTTTTTCGTTTCATTGTTGGCCAAGGACAAGTGAAGATCCTCCCCTACTTATTCATAAAAAACCAAGAAAGCTTAGCTTAGACTGAGACTGAAGACAAAAAAAAACCATCACCAAAGTTAAGAGAAATAAATAAAGTTTTTATTAAATGTTTTAGAATTAGCAACCCAACAAAAGCTGAACATTGAAACAAGGTCAAAAAAGCCACAGACTCTCCAAAATCAAAGCAAGGTATCTTGTAGACACAAAAAAAGTCAAACAACTTAACATCTATCAGCTTGAACAAGGACAGAATCTGCAGAAAGCCGGGCTGTAGGCTCAGCGTTTACACTCGATTATACTGTTCTGAGGAGATAATCAGATGAAGGGACAGTTGAACAGATAAAGTGTATTATTTTGATGTATTTATTGAACAAGAACAAAGGCATCAGATTAAACAGGACATGAACTTGTCCCCGATAAATTAATGTTTAAATCCAATACGTTACATAAAAAAATCCCCAACACAGCCAGGGGAGCCTTTGTTGCCGTTCTGGCCGATGTCTAGAGTGTTCAGTCACACAACAAAAAGAGAAATCAAGCTGAATTATTTTCTATCATTCCAATCCGGTGGCAAACAGTTTCATCAGCCTTCCTGTATGAATGTGAGTTCTGAGCGGGAAGAGATGTGTACTCAGTTTTTTCTGCATGTTTCATACATGAAGCTTGTGGTCTTCATTTCCCCTCTGAGACCTGCTTGAACTTTGGTGTCAGAAGCAAAAGAATTGCCGAGGAATCACAGAAGCTTCTCAGGAAATAAGAAAAAAAACACCACACGTCACCGAAGCCTTTTAGTTCTTGAAAGAAGTCCCGACTGGAGAGCTACACAAGTTCTGAGTGGCAGAGATGTGTCCTGTCAGAACCCTGAGCAAAGTGTTTGAAATGCAATTTCAAAGGTTTGTAGGCAGCCTGGAGGCACCGCAGAGGAATATCTTTCCTGTACAACGTTTGAGCCAAATGGCACTCTGTGTTACTACAAAGAACTGAGAGGATAATCGGCATGTAAATCCTGTTGATACACACAGCTGAGAGACGGGAATAAATGAATTACAGTTCAAGAAAAAGTCTAAACAAAGGCAGTGGAGACACTTGTGTTTTTTATGGCCCACAGCAGTTCTGCACTAAAAGGACCATGTTGTTTTTACAATTCTTCATTCTTACTGTGAGTTTGAGTGAAAATTTCACCCCTGCCTCATACTCAAAAACTGGTACTTGGTATGCATACCTGGTCCTATATATATATATATATATATATATATATATATATATATATATATATATATATATATATATATATATATATATATATATGTGTGTGTGTGGGTGTGGGTGTGTATGATTCTTAGATTGTAACTCATAAATTATGAATAAGTACAAAAATTATGAAATTCAGAAAAATATCAAATACAATTTGCACATGCACAAATTAAAATGAAAAAAGCTTATAGCTTAATTACACACAATTCTTTAAAAATCACACACAAATCGCTATATGCGCACACATAAAACCACATTTGTGCATGAATCTGATGTGAGCCTTTTCATATTTTGTTTTTATTTTTACATCTCTTTAGTGTCAAAGAGAAATGTGTTTCAAAAATGTTTATTTAGACTTTTTTTGTATCAATTACAGGGGCATATACGTTTAACAAAGTGGAAAAACTTCAAGTTTCGCCAGATAGTATTTATAATCTAAGTTCAAAGCAGCTGAAAAGAAAACTCTGATTCTAGCAGCATTTAAACACATCACTTACGGACAAGTCTTGGAGACGTGAACAGAGTCTTGCATCAGATTTAATGATAAATTTGTGCGTAACAAGTGATTTATGCGTAATTTAGTTTCAGGCTGTTATAATTTTAACTTTTGCATGTTTAAATTATATTGTGCATTTTATTTGAATGTCATAATTTTTGTACTTATGCACAAAATACATTTTATGAGTTACAAATCAAGTATTACGCATGCACAGATTTAAAGTTACACACAAATCAAGAATTACACACACACAAATTGAGATAAGTCTATTTTCTCTTCATGGTTTCTACTTTTTTTTTTAATATACTGTATGTCCTCTGTTATCAGAACAATGAACAGGAACATCTTCAAAACACCAAAAACATTTTTATTGGATAGGGTCTTTAAATCCTCCTCATATCCTTAATATCCTAATACTCTAAGTGTTTGATAATACACTCGAGGCGTCTCCTTGATTTCAACCTGTGAGCTGCTTGCTTCGCTAAAAGTCAACAATAATACATGCAAATGCCACCATGATAATCCACAAACGAGGAGCTCAGTGTCACCTCACCTTGACACCTGACTTCACAGTTCAAGGACAGAGCAATTATTCACCTCATGCTGAACCTTCAATTTTCCACTGAGCAGGCAAAGCCATTTGGAGCTGGAGACATCTGCACCCTCCCCGCTGTGACTTGTACGCACAGTGAGGTCAGGTGGCAAAAGGTCACGCTGTGCTCTGAAGGAGGAGGCACTAACGCAGCGGTAGGGTAATGGTCTTCATTTCATCGTTATTTGACACCAGCATCGATTCTGTAGCTCGACCCCCCCACTGAGGTGTCCTTGCATCCTCCACTCCCACCTGATGGCACTTCCCCAGCACACACTGCACCCGCTCAATCACACCAGCACACAAAGTCCATCAACACAATCGTATGAATAGTTCATGCAGATGTTGGATGTTTGAAATGGCTCACGCTTTCTCCATTTGCCCCCACAAGGGACTCAGGCTGCCTGTTAGCCTCCTGTCGAGCAGAAACAGCCACTATTTTCGGAATCATTTCCCTCGACCCTGTCAATCTCTTCTCCAAGACTCCCATGTTCAAAAACAAGTTGTGGAAAACAACCTTTTGCAGAACATTAGTCAATAGATCTCATGACTTTTTTTTTATTTCAAAGTACCATATTTTATGCACTATAAGGCACACTGAAAAGCCTTGCTTTTTTTGTACCTTAAATATGGATTCATTGTGCTACAAACAAGGTTGGGTGTTATAGTGAAAATGCTAATCTGGCCAAGGTGTAGCTGTGTTTTTGTGTTAATAACAAGGTTGGGAATTAGTGTCGTCACAGTAACATTTATATCACAGTAACATTTGGTGTTAGGCTTTTTCTTTACGTGTTGTAAACAATTTTAGGAGTTAAGAGTTTGTAGAGAAGCTTACGCTTCAAACATGGCTACCGTGTAGCATGTTGGCATGTTGAGAAAGTCTGACTGAAAAACGTATTTCTGACTCTTGTTTCGCATGACCGTTTTGTCTACTTTTTAATTCATCTTTTCAATTTAAAAGACTACCTGCCGGCTTATTTGGGGTCATTTTAATCAGCACAACCTCACCTATGTGACACTACCTTTATTTTGTCATTTTTCCATGTTGTATTCAGTCACTAGACATAAAATCATGCAAAAACAGAAAATTATATCTGGAAAAAATGGATTCATTTTGCAGTGGAAACCCAAAAATGTTTAAGGAACTGTTTTACAACAACAAATTAAAGTTTTAGGAGTAATTTCATAAAAACAATAATAAAGTTTGTCAACAAACTAATCAACATGTGTTTGAATGAAAATACCCAAAATAATCCAGGCAAAATTCCCAGATTCCTTTGGGCCGCATGAATTAACAGTTTCTGTTAACAGAGGAACATCGACTTGCAGATCTTTCTTTCTACTCATAAATTTTCCTTATTGAGTTTGTGAAAAATCATAAAAAGGTTTTTGGGAGAAGTCTGATCCAGCTGGATTCCAGATCGGCTCGGCTAGAATCTGCTCTCAGGTGGGGGCGGGTCTCTCCACTCTCCACTCAACTCTCTCTCGTGACGGTACTTTACGGTACGGGTGGAACTTTTGCGGAGTTTCGGTGCTCGTTGTTGTAGTAAACTCATGTTGGACCCCATCCCAAAATAAATAACGATCTGTTTCCTTGTTATTGGAGTCCTAATAGCAGACAGCTCAATTTGGCTCCGCCCACCACCGCAGGCGCACTGCACTGCATTGCAGCTGTCGCATCAAAGTTCGTCTTCCGCCTTACTTACTAAAATAAAAGATCACTTTTGCCCAAGAACTATAAATAACTGGCATGTTTTCTCTTTAACTCAATAAAATATCAGTTACAGAACATAAAGTTCATTTTAGACGGAGTTTTATCACGTTGATCTCACAGCTGCACAGCGGGACACCTGAGGACATCCATCGGTTCTGGAGGGTTAATGCGCCTTTTATGCATAAATTCAAAAATGCATCTTTCATTTATGATGCGTCTTCTGGTGCGCCCAATAAAGATAAAAAATAAGGTTAATTTCCTCCACACAGTCCATTCTGTGTATGACATTTCTACATTGATGCCGTGTTTCAGTTCATAATCATCCCTCCAAGTGTTTTCTAGATCAGCTTAAGGCCCTTTAGGTTTCAGTTTCTCTCTATTCACATCCCTCGAAAAGCACAACAGGACCCTTTTTCAGTTGTTCTTTTGATTTTTTTTTTTAGTTAATTTCCTGCCAAATTTGCCATCATATTTAGGCACCTGCAAGGTGCCAGAGACACAAGTGTTGTAGCCACAAAACAAGTCCAAATCATTACCACTTGACTGCTGTGCTCAGAACCTGCAGTGGAGGTTTTTCTTTTTACTCGTTTACCCTGTGTGCTTGTTTGTGTTCTTAGGTCATATCCTCCACGGCGTGGTCAGGACATTTTCACCGTGGTGGTCAAGGTGAGCTATAAAGTTAGTGTCGGCTGAATGGACCTTAATGGAAGTGGGATGATCAAGACATGTATTACAGCTGGTCAAGGCATCGCCTTGCAGAGCTGATTCAAAGTTTACCTACAGTATAATTCTATTTTATTCAAAATTTGAAGAGAACAAAATGTTCTATCATTAAGCTTCTCTAATATTTGACTAATTTGATCAAAACTGCCAAAGTGGAGGAAAAATAATCTGCCAAAAGAATAAAATTACAAAAACTAAAAAAGTAAATGTGAAACATAAAGCAAGAATTTAGGTTAAAAAACAATATAGGAAACACATCCGTCCAAAAGTTGATAGGCATTGCATATCTTCAATATAA
>NC_050514.1:2180197-2186784 GCF_002922805.2 Oryzias melastigma
ATCTGCCAAAAGAATAAAATTACAAAAACTAAAAAAGTAAATGTGAAACATTAAGCAAGAATTTAGGTTAAAAAACAATATAGGAAACACATCCGTCCAAAAGTTGATAAGCATTGCATCTCTTCAATATATTTTTTTCTTAACTTGGTTCTGCAATAATGAAGTAGCTGAAAATGGCAAACACGACTAAGAACCAATGATTTAGAATGTATTCCCTATATTCTCTAAACCTGGCCGCATGGTGGTATAGTGGTTATCCCTCTCCCCTCACAGCGAGACGGCTCCTTTCAAATCCCTGGTGGGTTCTTTGTATTTTGCTTGTTCTCCTTGTGCAAACGTGGGTTTTCTCCAGGCACTTGAGCTTCCTCCCACAGTCTAAAAATATGCATCATGGGTCAATTGGTGACTCTAAATTGTCCCTAGGTGTGAATATAAGAGTGTGTGTGTGTGTGTGTGGCTGTATGTCTCTGTTTGGTCCTGTGACGGACTGGCAGCCTGTTCATGGTGTACCCTACCATCACCCTACAGTGACTAGGATAGGCTCCAGCAAACATGTGACCCCAAAAGGATTAAGCAGGTTTAGAAAAAACATGAATCTTCTTCAATCCCACCAACTATGCTTCACATGCTTCCCTTGTCCAACAGTTTCTCATTTTCAGGTTTCTGAAGTGTTGCTATAAAGCAACACATCCTCACTCCCAAGTCATCACATATTGACGTTTGGTTGAGAACCCCTCCGCATCACTTTTTGACGTTTTGAGTCTCCACAACTCGTCGTTTTTTGATGTGCTTGCTGTTCCCATTAAATCAAGGTCCCCTACTTCAGGGAAGCTAACCGGAACCTGTCTAGTACTGAAGGGGGGAGCACACCGGTACCCTAACTCACTACCGGTTCACGTCCGGGTCTGGTTCCCATCTGGTACCAGTTCGGGGTCCGGTACCGCATCTGGTATAGCATTTGGTACCGCAACTTTGTGTCCGGTACAGCGTCTGGTAGCAGTTCAGGACCAGTACCGCATCTGGTACCGCGTTTTTGTACAGGGTTGGGTCTGGTACTGCATCTGGTACCGCACCCGGTACTGTGTCTGGTGCCGGGTTACCGGATCGAGGACCAGTCCACCTGCGGCACCGGGTTCCGAGGTTTGTGGACTCTTGATTTTACAATCAGTCGGCACATTGGGGACAACAAAAGCATCAAAAAGTGGGGGGGTCTTAACCAAACGTCAATGCGACGAGTCGGGAGTGAGAATGTGTTGTAAAAGGGTAAAACATACAAGGCAGGGGTACTTGATGACTTGGGTTCTCCCCTATTTGTTGAATTGAGTTGATTGTTTTGACCAACATCAAATCAGAGCAATTCCTTCTTTTGTAATGCACCAAAATATTAAAGGGTGACTGAGCTATTATCTTTTAAACAAAAGACCCCCTGAATCTATGTTCACCTTTTGTAACATTTACCATCCCATTGATTTCTTAAATTCAATGTAGGTTGGTCAATTAGCGAGCTCCAACTCCCCTTTTGGTTTTATATTAACTCTGTTATCTTTGACTGGTCTGTATTGGTATTTCTGGTACAGTCGATTGGACTAATGTTTCTTTTTTGTGTGTGTGACTCTTCAAATATTTATGTGCTTGATGTATTTTACTGCTGCGACATGGAGACAAATGAACCAAAGACAAATTCAATGTATTTTTTTCTACAAGACTGATATGAACCCGGGTAAAAAAGTGACGTAAACCAAGAGGTAATACAGCTAGCTTCCACTTAAATCATTTAAGCTCAGACTATAACCACTTAGGTTTTTTTTTCTTAAGACTTTTTTATTGTTGAAGTACTATAGGAAGTGAATTAAAACTTAAAGTTCGAGTCCAAATAAATCCAATAAAGAGTTAAGAGGAACTGAACACATCCACAAAGGAATTCTGTATCTAATGGTCAACAGCATAGTGGGGTATGTATTAGAAAACAAGGAGTCAGCGCTCTGACTGCACTTCAACTCCCAGCAACCCCAGCACACAGTTCCTGGATGCTGCTCAGCTGTCTCTCAATTGCCAGCTGTCTGCCCATTTGTGACTCTACTGCTGAATTTGTCTCATATCTGCAAGATTTTCAAAGTATTTTCAACAAGTATCAACAACAAGAAAAATTCTCCAAAGCACCGTATCAGGTCTCTTTTTATAAGAGAGTAACATGTCTTTGTCTCATGTTCCCTGTGCTTACCTTTAGGGTCATCTTTGCAAGTACGTCCTGCAGGTCCATGATGCCTTGCACGAGGTTAAGGAAGTCGCTGCAAGTTGGGCAGGCTCAACAGGCAAACAGGATGCAATAGAACAGTGAGGTAAGAAAAAAAGACATGGACACATTTAGATTTTTATTTAGTATGATAGACAACAGAAACTCACGTCTAAACCTACCCTCTTTTAATTGACATAGAATGGGTGGACCCAACAGAACGATTGGGGTTGAGGTGGGCCAAGGTTTTCTTCACAATTCATTTTCTGTCCAGTTTATACACATACTTTAAAGAAATTGTAAAAAGCTTGTTTTATCCCACAAATCTACTTTTATGTTTTAGATTATTTTATTTAACAATTCTAGATTTTTTTTATCTATCAAAAGCCTCCAGAGCTTCTTGGAGAAGAGAGTTTCACATCAATATACATTCAACTTACAGAAAGCTTTTCGTCTCTGCACCTGCACACATTTAGCTTTTACTGCTTGTTGCACTCTTACTTCTACATTTGCATCATTTGATTTTTTTTTCTTTTGAGTCGTTTACTGTGAGCCTTCTACCCTGCTACTCCAAAGCTCAAGAACTGATGAGGAGGAGGAGGAAGCATTAGTTCACTATCTTTATCTCTCCCCCACTATTCCTTCACGGTGACTCTTGCTACAGCAATTGCTGAGGGCAACTTGCTTCTGTGGATTTATTTAGCATCACAAAAACTGACCAAAACAGTTTTTCTCCACATGCATAAAAGAAGAAATTACATGTTTTGACTTCCTGCCACCAGCTGTTTTTATGATGATGCAAATGATGTCATCATACCACAGCTCTTTCCCCGCTGAGACAAGGAGTTTTAAATCAATCATTTAAATTATAACACGGCTCTAGGGCTTTTTTTGGCTAAAAGGCAGTATTTACTAATTTAGAAACCATGTCAACAATACTAAGCCTTTTTTTTTATTTATTTATTTGGATACATTTAAAACAAAAAAAATATTGCATTTGTCCCTGGTATTAGCAGTTTAGAGTTTAGTTTTCTGTTTTTAGCTTCTTAAGTTTTCTTGTCAACATTTTTGGAGCAACATTGCCATTTTTTAATTACATTCATGCATGAATTCTGTCCTTATACTTACTGCGGTTAAGATTTGGACACTGTGTGATGTAGCCATTGGGAGCAAAGATCAGCTTCACATCTTGAATAACTCCCTAAAAAGAAAAAAAAGGAGGGGGGGGGGGGCGCAGGTAAAAAGAAGTGAAACATATTAATCACCAAGACAGATATTTCAATTGGAGTGGTTTAGAATCAATAAACAACATATACTAATGAGTCAAACACTCTGTAATATGTCACAAACAGTTCAGCTATGCTGAATTATAGTGGATATAATGAGTTCAAATTGCAAATAATTGTTGTTCTTTTCTTTTGGAGCACTTTAGCAACAGACAATTTAGCTTTTTGTTGTAAAAGTCTAGAACACATAAAGCTAGAATGTATAAAAAACAAAGCCTGCACCAAAACCATAATCTGAATTAGGAAAGAAAACCTTAGTTCAAAAACAAATGTTATTCCAAACCAACATATTCTCGAGTGTTCACATATTGACGTTTGGTTAAGGACCCCTCCACGTTTGACGTATTGGCTATTCCCATTAAATCATGAGTCCCCAACCTCAAGGCTATGAACCATAACCGGTCCAGTACCACAAAGCATAGCGCACTGGTACCCAAACACTGGTACCCGGTACTGGTAACCCTAACCCTACTCCGACACCGGACCAGATGCGGTACCAAACCCAAACCGTTACACAATGCAGTACCGGGTGTGAACCAGACACGAATCAGTACCAGGCTAAGGTTAGGGTATCGGTAGAGGATGTGTCCCGAGGACTATTGCACATCCGGTACTGCATCCTCAGAGCTGTGGACCCTTAATTTTACCAACAGCCAGCACGTCAAAAAATGATGAGTTGAGGACACACAAAAAGCCAAAAAAGTCAAGCGGAAGGGTCCTTGACCAAATGTCAATATATGACGACTTGGAAGTGAGAATGTGTTGTCTAAACAAGAAGAGAAGGCATGTACTTTGTTAAAGAACTTTTTGGACCACATAATGACTTTATGTCTTCATGACTTTATGGTTGTGTCCGAGTTCCCACATTACTCACCACTAAGGCCACATCTGAATTCTTCCCCTACCATTACGGCTTCTCCCTACCGCTTCCATTGTAGGGGCATTTGAAGCTTTAGTGCTCTCTGAAAATGCTGTGTATCCCTCTGCTGGTAGCGTCTCACTGTGTGAGAGATGCATTTTTTCACATGGGTGTTCTCTGATGCACAGAAGTCTCCACTTAGATGTTAAGTATTGAGTACGTTATAAAACCGATGTTGCTGTGTATTTTTCAAGCGCTAGCACTGACGTGCTAACGAAGATGATTGCCGACTATTGATGACATCATCAAGGTTTAGAAACATCCAAAATGTGAAGATTAATTTTTCCATAACTCTCCATTTGGAAGGCTAGATGTAGGGGGTAGTGGAAGCCGTAGGGCTCTATAAACTTCACGTCTAATCTTTTCCATGTGTTCAGTGAGAGGAGCTAGTTTAGCTTCAAGTGCTCAGCAACTTCAGTTTAGTCTTGGTTTTTCTTCGGGGCCATGGATAGCTCTCTATATTGCAGAATTACTACTTTTTCTGTAGAAATTATGTGATTTTCAAGATTATAATCGCCTAAAGCTGTCGAAGCAGGACAGAGCTTGAAACACACGACTGCTCGTCCAATCCCCTTAAAGTCGCACTCCAATCATATTTTTGATCTATTGTAACAGTGTCCCCAGTGTTTTTATTTTTTTTATTTATGGTTATCTTGTTTTTAGCCAAAAGAAAAAAAACATGTCTTTTGATAGGACATAGTTTCTGCAGAGTGGCAATAGTTCAACAGAAATTTGGATCTGAGTTGTGGGCAAAACTGTTGGCACAGAGAAAGCCCGCCCCATTTCCCATCATCCATCTGTTTACACATTAGCTTACAGCCTCCTTCGAACAAAACAAAACATTAGCAAAAATGGTGAGCAATATTGGAGCTGAACAGTTTTGATCCAGATTCCAGCTCAGATGAGGAAAACGACGACGTTCATAGATCTATTTGTCTGCAAGTGAATGCATCAGAATGGAGCGGAGCAGGGAGCTTGTGGCCCACAGATAGCAGTTTCTACCTCACTTTTACAAGCTTTTGTTTGTCTGCTGCTGATTCACACTAATTTGAATCAAGAAAATCTCTTATATAGAATTTTAAGCATAATCTTTTATACATGTTCTCCATCAAGAGAAAAAAGCCACAAGAAATAAAATCTATATTATTATCAGAGTGGGTCTTTAATCTCAATCAGGTAAAACTGACTACTTATATATTTTAACTAGTACAAATGGTTATTCTGCCTGTTTTTTTTTTTTTTTTTTTTTTTTTTTTATGATAAAAATATGTTTCATTCAAACTCAAAAACAGAGAACAATTGCTCCATCCGGGCTTTGTCTTGTGTTTGTGACGGTTTGGACTTAAAAAGAGAAAATTAAAAACTGCGACTGTTTGGCTGGATATGCAGGATCACACAACACATCCATTTCCAGTTTAATAGCAGAATTTCACACAGGCAGAAGTAAATGTAATATAGATTCCCTTTACAGACTGTGTGTCAATCACTGTGAATGGCAGCTTCTCTCCAGAAAAGCGTGACTAGAAAATAGAGGCTTGGTGATAACCACAAGGAACAGGCTAAAAAAAAGAAAAAAAGTAGCTTTTGGTAGAAAATGGAGCTCATAAAACACCAAGATACCCACATGTGGGACACCAAAGAGAGGGAAAGAAAATCATTTTCCCTGCTCGTCTCACATGTAGCTACTGATAAAATGTAGAGACATCAAAATCCGCCACTTCAAGCATAATCTTCATCATCACTTCTGCCTTATGAGCATGTGAAATTCAGTTACAGTGCATTGGCAGGTCTGTATGCAAACAACACCTGCTGCTCTTCCCCCTGCGTCCACACACACCCACACACCCCCACACACACACACACACACACAAGCCCTTAAACAGAAAGAGTCCTGAAGCAGAGACAAACACACACACTCCTTTACACACAAAGCGTGTGAGGTGGATGGCAAAGGACAACTCATCAATGTCACACAGAATGAAAATGGTGTAGATCACAGATGTCTGTCCCAGTTGGGTTATAGAGGAGCGCTGAGCACACATCTAAATGATCAGTGAATAATTTGAAATGAGGTTTAAAAATACTCCCTCCATCTCTTCCCCCCACCCCCAACATCCAACATAGAGTTTGTTTTCCTACCCACCAGTAA